>NW_026999644.1:0-21872 GCF_037126465.1 Ornithodoros turicata
TCCAAGTAGTCAGAAAAACTAGCGTATCTCGCAGTGCCTATCTAGCAAAACAATTGCTAGATACGCTAGCTAGCGTATTTAGCATCAACAAACAAGACCGCCCCCGTCCCCGCCCCATCCCGCTCTTGCGAATGTTAATTAGGGTTAAACCTCGTGAGCGCCAGCCCACAGATACCGACCTCACTGTATCATCTGAGGAATTAACCACGTGGGCACCAGCCCACTTTCACGACTCCATCTGGTAAGCCATCCCTGCCACATGCCTTTCTTAATATTATAATTAGGTGCACGCCCTACTGTGTTGGAGTAAACCACGTCAGAGTGATACCGACCTCACTGTGTCATCTGAGGAATTAACCACGTGGGCACCAGCCCCCATATCGTAAGCCAGCCTCCAGCAAGTCCCTCGCACGCGCAACACGCGCTTCTTATTATAATTAGGTTGCATGCACACCTACTATGTAAATAACTAAGACTGGGCACGCGCCTCAGTCTTATAAAAACGGTGCATGCAAACGGAGATTAGTCAGAACAATAAAAAATGGCAGACCAGTTCTACATCAATTTACTCTCAAACGCTTCCACCGATGTATTTCCTAATAACACGATGAGTAAGTTCAGAGTTAAACTTGCTCATCCCGTGCACTTAGATGGGAAGTGGGAAGTTGCCCTGACAGAGGTGAATGTCCCGTTTGCAATTAAGAACGTCACGGACACTGTTAACGCTATATCTGAAACTAGTCTCTTTGCTCCTACACTCACAACAGAGCAAATTAAGTTTCGCGCAGGAGAAAACATTATCTTACCAATTCGACAATTCCTAACGAAACATTTAAAAAGCCAAGCAAGGATTCTACGTGTCACTGGACATTATGAGCTACAACTGCCACTCAATACCGGACTTGAGTTGAGCCTAGCCCTCTCTGCCAAGCTTGGTTTTCCTGAAAAGATTATTGGATGTTCGGAAGTGGATGAAGGTCAACCAGTAAAAGTATTGAAGTATCAAGAGGATACAGAAGAAAAAATTACTTTAATCACGTACCGCTCACGTACAACAAAATATGAAATTCCAGAAGGGTATTACGAGTCGGGAAAGGACCTAGTTGATGCAATAAATCATGCATACCGAACAAAGCTAGGGCTACCAGAAAGTGCACGTGTTTTGTTTTATAATCCATACAATGGAGTTTGTCAGCTGGAAGGTCGTAGCGAGGGTTATGTCACATTTCATCCATATTTGGCTCTGATGCTTGGATTCGGAAAAAGGACAACCTTCTCAAGTTTTGCTGTAGCCCAGCGGGATGTCTGTCTTTTTCCAGCACAAAATTATATCTTTATTTACAGTGACATCATCGAGAATGAAGCTGTCGGTGATATCACGGCACCTCTTCTCCGTTTACTCCCTTTCAGAGTGCAGAGTCGGAATGAAGTGATTTCATATTCTTTCACTAATCTTTACTATAAATATGTGATAGCAAAAGAACTGACCACCATTCAAATCGAACTGGCAAACGAGATAGGTGATTTCATTCCATTCATTGCCGGCTCAGGACGTGTTGGAGTGACACTGCATTTTCGAAAATGTATATAACACAGGCACCCTGTTGCATAGCACATTATGGTACGGGCAAACGTGATCAACCACTGCCACATTATTCAGCTCCTCTTTATCAAGTCGGATCTGGTTATTTCTCTGATTTAGTGCAGCAGTTTATACCTATACTAACGAAGAAGGTAGCTCCCTACGTGAGTCGAAAGCTCCTCGACACTGGACGACACATAGCAGAAGAAGTTAAGCAGGGATCAACGTTTAGAGAAGCTCTAAGGAAAGGAGTTGGTCGTACAATCCATTCAACACGTGACGAGTTGCTTCAGAGGCTCAGAGGAAAAGGAAGGAAAAGAAAACAATCTGCCAACAATAAAAGCAAACGTAAGAGGGTGGGTCGGTCAGTAAAATCCCTGAAGAAGCGAAGAAAGGTCGATTTTTTTACTACAGAAAATGTCTAGCATCGCAATAGTACATAAGAATTCCTGCCTCTGCACCACAAACCAATTGGAACTGTTTTCTCTTCCTCCAACAAACTTTTCCTTGGAGAAGTCAGAATATGTGGAGTTTTTTCCAGTTTCTGCCCGTACAGCAAGTGGTGTAATCGAATATAATGTTCCAGGTCTCGGAGGTGGATTCTTTGACTTGCAGTCTAGTTTTCTACACATTCAATGCAAAATTGTACGGAAAAATGGAGATACAGCATCAAGTACAGTTGGCAGTACAGTGACACCAGATAGTGTGATACCTGTGCAAGCATTTGCATCCTCGCTCTTTCATCATGTCCACGTCTACTTTAATTCGACACTGGTTTCTAACTTCGAAAATTATGCATATCGTTCATACTTGGACATAATAACAAATGCTAATAATGTTACTCAAACTCACACCCTCTCTGCAATGCTCTACGAACCAGATCCAGTGGGAGAATCTGAAAATTTTGCCACTCCTGTTGAGGCAAAAGGAATTTTTGCACGCTACAAACGGACCAAAGGTTCGGCACTCTGCGATCTTTATTCCCCTATCTTCAGTGATATATGTCAACAGGAAAAGTTTCTTCTCAATGGAGTCGACATAAGAGTTGTCCTTCGTCAGAACACAGATGATTTTCGACTTCTTGCACCTGCCAGCGAGACTGAAAAACACACTATAGAGTTTTCACGAATTGTGCTAGTTCCATCTCAAATCGAACAATCCGGTACACTTGATGTCTCGAATGAACGGGAAAAAAATATATGTTGAAGCCATCAGTGAGTTAGGAGAAATAAACGCTTTCCGAATTCTCTGCGCTGCGCGGTTCGGGAAATAGGGGAGGAGGAAAAAACTGTCGCTCCTAAGGCGACGTCGTCGCGAGCGGGTTTGAGCGTTCGCTACAAGGCCATTTCTTCTCGCATTATAGTAATTTCTTGATCTGACTTTAGACCGCTTAGGGCACAATAGGATCCTTCGTTGGCAGTGCTGTACCGGTTTTTGTTCGTCTGCAAAAAAATATCAAAGTTGACTCAAAGTGCCGAAAAACACCATATTCACTGCAGCTTTGCGGACGATGTACAAAAGGGATAAGACTGAGCTTCATGCCGTTTAATTTGTCATTCATAGGGCTATCGAATGATGTATAATTTGTTCCTCTACTCTGTAAGAAACGTAAGCGATACCTCTTAAAGTAGCACCATACCACCAAAAAATGACGAATTTCGGAAGCCTTTATCTAAAAAACCCCACCAAAAACTTACCTCGAAAATTTTATATATTGTAGGTAGTTTCTTAGACTATGCACAGAAGCAAAATCAAAATTCGGACTTGATCGGTAGGCGCACTGTGAATTTTTTGCCAGCCCTATACGCGGAGCACATTCAAGCGGAGGCACCGTGTCCCGCGTGTTGCAAAATCAAATTTTCCAAAGGGACTTTCAACTTTTGTCAACATATAAAAAGTAATTGCTGTCATTTGAAACCATTCTGAGGTTTCAAGGTTTCCTTTTCAAGGTTCTGAGCGTTTGCGTTCATAACAATGGTGTAATCGCTGAATTAGATTGTGGAGCAACCAGATGTGCTCGCATTTTTTGCGGGATGTCACACATGCATTGCAAGTGCTGGGAGCCCGGGAAGAACAGAATGATTTTACATCTTTGTAAGAGGCATATCTGTTCAGGGTTATTCTAAACAAGCATATTTACTGTACGCATTATGGCAGGAGGGACGCATTGACTTCCAGTATTATTTGAAACATTTCCTTTCCTACGGCCCCATGACCTCGGACGGGGGAAATTGCACTGAGGAAAATGTTGTAGTGTCATACGCACACACTCAAGGCTAATTCATGGTGCATTTTGTGAACCTTGCCGAAACAGCCCGACTGGCGCCGCTGTCCAATATGTTATTCGGTTCGACATGCTACGACCATGGGAAGGTCCTGATCGCATTTACTCCCTGAAGGCACCTTGCGCAAAGTTTCGCCTACACACAGAAGACGCTTCACTCACTTCTCGACTACAGAAGTGCATGGAGTGCCCTTATACAGAGTGTGCGACGACATCTGCATTACTGTAGTGTGTCGTCCTGGTATCACACCTACCTCAATGGCCTCTTTGCTGTACAGTGCTGATCGTGTGGATTTCGCTGACTAGATATATATACCGCCTTATACACAAGAAAAAAGTGCTATAGACAAAGCATTCTCGCTTTGCTTCGGAGATCTGCGTAGCTGCCATAAAGACTGTGGTTCCAGCAGATCAAGCCGAAGGCGTAACACAAATGGGCAAGCTATGCAGAAGCTGCTTCAAGTACTTCACAGCAAAGGTGGCTGAATCACAACACGCAGCAATGCTGCCCACATTTGAAAGAAAATCTGACAAGAACCTGCCATCAAAAGTGGCTTCCACAACGACCTAAAGCAGTTCATGACACGAGCACTCTCATCCACCCGGAATGCTCTGCATAACTTTCGTTACCTTCTTACCTTCGTCACCTTGTCTTCTTCGCTGTCAAGTTCTTGTTATTCTGTGTACTGTAAATATGCTTCGATATGATCACCGTGGACAAGTATACCTCTTATAAAGACGCAAAAGTATTCTAAAGCACTCTGTTCTTCACGGGCTCCCAGGACTTGCAACGCATGTGTGTCATCCCGCAAAAAATGTGAGCTCATATGGTTGATCCACACTCTACATTCAGCGATTACAACACTATTATGAACGCAAGCGCTCAGAACGGTTTCAAATGATAGCAATTACTTTTTATGTGAAGACAGAAGTGAAAGTCCCTTTGGAAAATTCGATTTTGCAACACGCGGGACACGGTGCCTCCGCTTGAATGTGCTCCGCGTATAGGGCTGGCAAAAAATTCACAGTGCGCCTACCGATCAAGTCCGAATTTTGATTTTGCTTCTGTGCATAGTCTAAGGAACTACCTACAACATATAAAATTTTCGACGTAAGTTTTTGGTGGGGTTTTTTAGATAAAGACTTCCGAAATTCGTCATTTTTCGGTGGTATGGTGTCACTGAAAGAGGTATCGCTTACGTTCCTGACAGAGTAGAACAACAAATTATACATCATTCGATAGCCACATAAATGACAAATTAAACGGCATAAAGCTCAATATTATCCGTTTTGTACATCGTCCGCAAAGCTGCAGTGAATATGGTGTTTTTCGGCACTTTGAGTCAACTTTGATATTTTTTGCAGACAAACAACAACCGGTACAGCATTGCCAACGCAGGATCCTATTGTGCCCTAAGTGGTCTAAAGCGAGATCAAGAAATTTCTATAATGCGACAAGAAATAGCCTTGTAGCGAACGGTCAAACCCGCGCGCGACGACATCGTCTTATGAGAGGCAACTTTTTCCTCCTCTCCTACTTCCCGAACCGCGCAGCGCAGAGAATTCGGAAAGCGTTTATTTCTCCTAACTCACCGATGGCTTCATCATATATTTTTTTCCCGTTCATTCGAGACATCAAGTGTACCGGATTGTTCGATTTGAGATGGAACTAGCCACCTGCGACGTGTGCAGGTTTCTCCAAGTGTACTCGTCGGCATCGAACGAAGACTTCAGACAACTCCAGCATCATACCTCCTTCGAGGATTAGAGATTAAGTACAGGACAATTGCTCCAAATCAATCTCAAGTGATTTTCGATGACCTTTACAGTGAACGAGTTCCCTCAAAGCTGACAGTATTGATGGTTAGAAGTGAAGCCTACCAGGGTAACAGACAAAGGAATCCATTTAAACTTGAAAATTTCAAGCTTAAGAGAGCTGTGCTTGATGTTGGTGGACAACAGTACACAGATGACTTTGACTTTCAACGATCGATCTACTCTAAAGGATATATGAATTTGCTTCACAAGCTGAAGCGGAAAGACATACCTCTAGCTCCGGCTGCATATGAGAAAGAAACGTTTATGCTCTACTACCATCTCACTCCAGATGTGGAAGTGCAGTCGCTGAGTCCAGTGGTACAAGCCAATGTTCGTCTCACCCTAACATTTGGTGGAAATCTTACAGAGGCTGTTACAGTTCTCTTTGTTTCAGAAACACCTCGTGTGCTAGAAATCAACAAAGACAGACGAGTCAAATTCGTATAGAAAAAAAAAATGGAGGAATGGGAATTTTATGCAGCCTTTGCTCGAAATCACTGCACAAGACCACTGTTTCGTGGAACATTTGCATGCAATGAAATTGCAAGTCAAAAAGCTGAACCAGGGCTGTATGTTGTAAACACAGCTCCTAGATCCTCTCCTGGAGAACACTGGACCTTATGTTACATCTCTAAGAACAACAGCATTTCTTATTTCGACAGCTACGGCATACGACCAGTTTGCAAAGAAATTTACCAGTTTATTCACCCAACATCTTCCTTTCACTACAATGCAAAACGACTTCAGGGATATGGATCTGCTACATGTGGACTGTACTGCTTGTATGTAGGTAGTCTTCTAGCCTGTGGTTTCTCTCTTCAAGAGTGCACTCAGAAGTTTTCACCAACCAACTTCAGACACAATGACAGATTGATAGAAACACTTGTTCGAAAAAAATTCCCAAGAAAAACAGAGGATATGTCATGCTGTAGTGTACTATGAGCATTCAATAAAATTTCAGTTTGCAGGAAAAGAGCTTTATTTGTCAACTTAATTTGCACACTATATAATGAATCATTGGTAATAAAAAAAAATCTCATCTGAGATAGGCTATTTGCAAACACTGACTTGCAAACAAAGACGTTGTTATAGATTACATACATGCTATTAGAAACTGGTTATCACATACTCTTATAATCAAATTCTTAGAAAACAGGTTATTTCACGCACATATAATCAAATTCGTCTGAGATGGTCCATTTACAAATAGTGACTTGCAGACAAAGTCAGTTGTTATTTCCATCTCAAATGCATGCAGCAATATGGGAAAGCAAACTGTCTCTCTTTCACTCACATCAAGAGCTACACATTACTTCAGGAAGACATGAAATTCATCAAACCAGGTCAGTAGTATAGACATAGACTGTATAATTTTCGAGCGGCATAAGAACCGAGCGGCATAAGAACCGAGCGGCACAAGAACCGAGCGCTATAACGGGCTCTTTTTTCTAATCCAAGATGGCCGATTCTAAGCCAACACAATCCAGTTCTAAGCCAACACAAGCCAAATCCAAAGCCATCTGATTGGCCGCCATTAGCTCCGCCCACTTCACACGTTGATTGGCCCATGCTAAGCCTACTGATCTTTGATTGGTTGACCGTAGCTCCTTCATGCTAATTAATTGGCTCCGCCCCACTTCACACGCTGATTGGCTCATGCTAAGCCTTGACTGAGCATTGATTGGTTTACCGTAGCTCCACCCCTTCATGCTAATTACTTGGCTCCGCGCGCCCGTTGATTGGCCACCGCTACTGATCGCGCGCGCGTTGATTGGTTCACCATAGCTCCGCCCCCGCCCGTTTATGTTCATTACTTGACTCCACCCCACCCCCCAGCGGGCTTCACGCTGATTGGCCGGCGCGACCGCTGATTGGTCCAGGCGCGGCTGCAGCGACCCCGCTGCGGCCCCATCTCAGATGTCCAAACTTACCCATCTGATTGGTCCATTCTAAGCCACTCTCCCAGCCCCCCCATCTGATTGGCCGCCGCCACTGCCTTCACCAGACGGCCCTATCTCAGATGTTCAAACTTATACCGATTGGCCCGCCACGAGACGGTGCGCGGCGGCGGCGGCGGCGGCTTCAGATGGTTCTAACCCAATGTCTCTATCTCATACAACCAAACTTACCTCGTGCCACCAGATGGCGCGACTCAGGTGCATCAACTCCACGCGGTTCCGCTTCGAGGCGTCACACGAGCGAGAGAACTTCGTCGAGATGTGCTGCCACATATTGCGCTCCCGTATCACCGCAAGCAAGTTGCGGGAAATCATACGCGAAATCTTGGACGAGTACCTGTCAGCTTACAGGGAGCAATCACTGCGCGAGCTTCAGGAGCTATGTCAGGAAGAAATAAGAGTCCTGGAGACGATCATCAATCGCTCTAGGAGCTATGGATGAAAATAAAGATGCATCACACCTCGGTACACAGTCTGCTCGAGTTATTCCACGATGCGCATGCAGTTCCAGCACCCTGCTCGAATTCTCATCTCCGGCGCGTCCATGTGTGGGAAGACGGTGCTCACGCAGAATATAATGAGACATCCCGAATTATTTAGCATTCCACCGCAGAAGATACTCTACGTACGAAAGTATGCAGCCGGCTGGGAAAAGGATTTCGACGGTGTGGAGTTTATGGACAGGATACCCGCAGATTGGGATGAGCGATATCCCACTCTCATAGTTATTGACGATCAAATCACGGAAAAGGGGGTTCTATCGGAGGTAGAGTCGCTGTTTGTACGTGGTAGCCACCATAAGAATGCGTCCGTGATCCTGATCACACAAGCCTTGTTCTATCACAATGCCGCTTTTCGAACGATATCGCTGAACGCCAGTTATATCGTATTGTTCCGGAACGCGCGGTCCGTACAACAGATCGAAACCTTCGGACGTCAGGTATTCGGGAAACAGGGGCTCTCCTATTTTCTCGACGCATATAACCAGGCGACGGAGAAGGTGCACGGTTATTTAGTTGTGGATCTGCACGCGCAAACACCTCCCTCTCGTAGCCTGCGAACGGGTATTTTACCGCACGACCGGCAGTTCCTGTTTACGCCCGCGAAATGACGGCCGATCTTAGAAGACATCTCACGCTCCTCAAAGTATTGGCCGCCAGCAAACCGACGCACCGCGCAGAGTTACTTAAAGAGCTCAGCTGCGACGACATTCGAATCCTTTCGGAAATCTGTCTGAACATTCTACGCGGAAATATCCCACTTTCGACGGAACTTCATAAAAACCTGAAGAAACACAAAAAAATCCTCCGCTTCCTCGCCTACAAGTCACTTCATAAGTGCCCCCGGCAGTTGAAGAAATATATTAGGGGACAACGAGGTGGTCTCATTCCCATACTTCCACTGCTCCTCTCAGGGCTATCAAGTCTCGTGGCGGGAGTCGCCGGGCGAGCGATATCCAAAGCCATCGGTCATGGCTCATAGAATAGAAATAGGTGAAGTTCTGAAATCTAACGATTCGGACGATGTAAAAGTGGGCAAAATACTGGAAGCCCTCTATTACTTGCTGAAGCGAGCTCACTATCATCCTCCTCCTCCTCCTCCTCCTCCTCTGGAACCTGTCCATTCGGTGCCCGAACCAGAACCCAATCCATTCGATTTTAATCTTCTACCCTCCGGCGTTGATAAAGCACGCGCGAAATCTGTGCTAAAAGAATTGAAGAAAGTTTTTCACCTGGCAGGCGGATAATGTGCTAGTATATAGAGGGAAGCGAATCAATCGCTCAAACATTGTGGCTCTCGTGAGCTACTTAGCACGTCGTAGCGCGCTCATCAAGAAACCCCGCTGGTACAAAAAAGTATCGAAAATTATAAGCGCTCTGAAAATACACCGCATTGCTCGCTGGAGCAAATATGGGGCCCTATAGAAAGATCAAGGAGAAAGGGTTAGGTGGAGTGGATCGGTACCGACGTTATCACAAGCTCACGCGCGCAGAAGCTGTGGAACAGCTGAAAAAAGAAGATGCTTACACCCTTCACAAGCCAGTGAAGAAAAAATTTAAGCGGCGCTCCATCATCGCAACTCACGTGCGGGATTTATATCAGGCAGACCTTCTGGATATGCGCAAATATCAGAAATTTAACAAGGGCTTCAGGTACATCCTAACGGTCATAGATACGCTATCGAGGTACCTGTACATGGTCCCCATTCGCACAAAGCGCCCGCAAGACGTAAAGAAAGCCTTCCAACGAGTTTTCCGTCACGGAATTCCGAAGAATTTGCTCACGGATCGCGGGAGCGAATTTTGGGGTTCCCCAGTTCGTCAGTACTTTCAGTCGCTGCTAAATCACTATAGCACACAAAGCGGAATGAAAGCGGCCTCCTGTGAACGCGTGCAGAGAACAATTAGGGAAAGAATAGCCAGGCATTTCACTAGTACGGGGAAGTTTAATTATATCAACGCGCTGCCGAAGATAGTGGCCGACTATAACGACTCGGTACACTCTGTCACGGGCGAAAAGCCGAAAAACGTGAACGCCGGAAATGAAGTAGCTCTGTTCAACAGATTGAATCGTAAGACGACCCCGCGCGAGAGCAAGTATAAATCAGGGGACCAGGTGCGGCTCGCGTTAGACCGCGGCGTGTCCGCCAAAGGCTACGATCAAAGGTGGACGGCCGAAGTGTTCGAGGTGTCGCGAACGAGAAAGACCGATCCGCCCGTAGTGTACGTGAAAGATTCGACGGGAAAAGAAATACTGGGATCATTCTACGAGCAGGAGCTGCAGCCAGTCCACCATCTTTCCTCGTACGATAAGCGACTCATATCCGCGGTGATTAGAAAGAAGAAAATTAACGGGGGTATTGCACTACTTGGTTCGTTGGTTCGGATACGCCAAAGATCACGATTCTTGGGTGCCCGCCAACGATGTCAGAAAATGAATTTTACGTGTATCTGCTCTCGAACGCCAGCATGGACCTGTACCCGTCCAACACGTTGAATGACTTCACGATCGCGTCAGATAAGCCGCTACACCTGGATGATTCGTACGTCGTCGGTCTAGAGGGATTTTCCATTCCCAACAGCTTCCTGAACGTGAACCAAGCGCCTGATAACCTGATAACGCTATCAACGGAGAAGTGGCAAACGAAACAGCTCACGTTCGAAGACACGGACACGCTACTGAATAAAATATTCCCCCGAATATGGGATAGAGTGGACCTTACGAGGAAGATCACTACGTGTTTAAGCCTACGTCGCGCGTGCGCTCGGCGAAACTAATCGACAGACCGCTGCATCTCGCCTTTGGAATCGTCGACATCGATGGAGATCACCGGGAGGGCGGTAAAGTACGCGCCGTCCCCAAACGTGATTACCGCTTCGCGGAGGAAAGAGCCGTTATGATGCGAGTTCGCCGGGGGTGATATTGATCAATAACGATCTAATTTTAGAACCCCGATCGGCTCATTACCGACACATTCAACGAATTCTTCAGAGCGACGAACGATACAGAATCACGGTGAATACAAAGACAACACTTACACGCTTTCTCTCCCGTACGAATTTCAACTTGTCGACCGAGTTCCTGGACCTCATTCAGGTGTGAAGCACATCCACGTTTGAAGGATCCCGAAAGCACATCACGTATAATCCCATAGTGAAGACGTACCGCATCCACATAAACACTCGAGAGACGGAAAGTCGGCGCATTTCACTTCCACGAATTACTACGAAACACCCGAAGCTCTCGTGAGCGCCATCCATGGATCGTCTGCAGGCCGGAGGCTTCCCTCACGTACGATGCAGGGCGAGGAAGTGTTCGTTGAGCTTGCGGGAAAACGTGTCGCTTACATTATCCGATTACTTTGCGTACCTACTGGGTTTCGGCGCGAAAACCGTATTTACGGAAAACGATACGGGCGTCGACGAAGTGACCATAGATCTTCCCATTAACTGAATTATGATATACACGGATCTCGTCACGCCCTCCGTAGTGGGAAACGGGCGGCATCCGATACTGAAATTAATTCCATTCGTATACGAATAGAACGAAAGAACAACTGAGTTTCAGCTTTCTACCCGTTCAGTATTTTAAGGTTAGTGCAGCGCGAAATTTCTCAATCACCGTCTCCATACGCGACGACACCGGTCGCAAGGCTACCGCTACAAAATCGCGGTAGATCGACGCTGACGCTGCACTTTAAGCATGTACACTAAAGCGGTACCAATCTACGGATTTGGCGTTCCGACGGTATACAGGTCGCACCACTGTACCAGAGGGGAGGGCAATTTCTTTTCTCAGCTCGGGCGTTTTCGCTATTCCACTCTTTAAACGCGTATCGCCCCTACTTAAAAAAGACGGCTGTTGCGGCCGCTAAGCGCGTGGCAAAAATCTGTCGGAGGGAGACTCTTTCCGAAGTGCGCTTAAAAGATCGGCGAAAGATACGGGCCGTGAAATTCTCCGCGACCTCGGAGGGGCTGGCGGGCGGAAGAAAGAGAGAAAACCGGACGTCTTCGACGGCATAAATCACGTTGGTTGCGCGGCCACAATTTAGTATGCGAGATGGACACGATTAACGTCGTACATCCCGACACTCCTCTGTGGATAAGTCGGAAAACACAGTTATTTTCCGTGCCGGGAACGCAGTGGCATATACTGAAGGGGGAATATGAGGTATTCTACCCGGTCGCTGACATATCCTCCGTCATTAGAGTTCAGCTTTCGATTTTGGGCACCACTATCTCGATTTGAACTCCGCGTACATAGTGACGAAAGTCCGCATCGTACGTGACGATGGTTCGCTACCGGAAACACAGGCTGGCGATCGGACGACCTACGACGAGGTCTACCCCGTCAACGCGTTCGCCAGCTCGCTTTTCAAGAACGTAGCCGTCTTCTTGAATCAGACCATGATTACGAATAATGATTTGTATAGCTATAGAAGCTACTTGGATATTTTGCTTCACGCCAGCACCACGGAGCAAAATACCGTGCATAAAGCAGGTCTGTACACGCAAGAAGAAGCGCGTCAAACGGAAAACAACATTCGGCGCTCGTGGACCGGCCGAACGATACAACCTCACACGTGGCGGCAAGACCATCGACCTGGTTTTCCAAGATCAACTCGGACATTTTCCTGCAGCCTAAGCTACTCATATCGGGAGTGAAATTAGGCTTGTTTGTTATCAAGGCTCCGACGCGTTCCGCATTATGAAGTACCGACCAGAGCAGCACACGCATAGAGTGGAAATCATGAGTGCCACTTTGTACATAAAGAAAATCACCGTGTCTCCCAGCCTATTCCTCGGACACGAAACGGAATTGCAGAAGCGCAAGGCTCTCTTCACACTGGCCGGAAGTGTAATCGGCGTATTCGTTCGCTACCAGTTGGCAACCTGGATGCATGCCTGGAAGATTTATTTCCTGAGAAGATACCGGCTAAGGTGGTGGTCGCATTCGTGCCCACCCTAGCCTACCAGGGAGCATTCAATCGGGACCCGTACCGATTCGTGAACTGCGACATTGAGTCGGCGACGCTCACCGTGAACGTGACGCAGCGAATAGACACGTTCGACTTCAACAATAACCTGAACCACCGAAGCTACTTCAACCTCTGGAGCAGCTGTGTGAGAAGCACGTCTCCTACGAATACGACCACTACGTTGGAAACAAGTTCCTACTGTACTACGACCTGGATCCCGATCAATCCTCCGTCCACCTGTCACCGATCAGGCGTGGAAACCGTTCGTCTGCAACTCAAGTTCCGACGTGCCTTGGCCGAACCCACGACCGTATTGATACTGTCCGAGAGTGTGCGAAATTATGTCCATCGATAAGAACAGGAACCGACACACTGGATTAGCGATGTTCGAGCAAGATATCGAGAGACTCCTGAAGTACAACGATTAACACTTCGGCACTCTTCCGCGGTGTATACGCTCGAGACGATCGTCTGCCCGCACTGGATAGACCGGGTAATGATCGTGGTGAATACCGATCGGCGACAGCAAGCAGGGAGCACTGGATTTTGTACGCGAAAATGAAGGATGACCTCATCTACTATTGATTCCTTCGGATTGCCGCCCTTCGAACCCGTGCTGAAACTCCTCACCGTCGACGAATATAATGATGTCTGTATCCAAAGCCTGTATTCTCCATTGTGTGTGTGTACTGTTGTATCGCGGCGACATTGTTGGCGAAAGGGAAATCACTAAAGAGCATTGTAATCCCTGTTTTCCGATAATCTCGCCGCTAATGACCTAAAATCAATAAGCTGCTAGAAAAGGTTGTGTTGTCGCTTAAAAATGCCTGGCGTCCTTATTCTCCCCCACGCGAACGCATAGAACACACTGTTTTACCGTCGTGTTTTATTAACTTTTTGTTTACATGGCGCGTCGCTGGCCTCGACCAGCGACGGCAAATGGTTGCTGTTGGTCGTTCGTTTGCGGCGGGATAGACAGCAACCCACGTCCGCGACCCCTTCCGCGCTGCTCTTCAAAATAGCTAGGTGGAGGCGGTTGTGGTTCACTATAGGGAGGTGGTAATGGAGCCTCCTGGCCTCCCACCACAAGAACACGGATATGCGACCCTTCCGGCAAACGGTGACCACAGGTTGGGCATTGCATCTGAAATATGCGCGCAAGTCTATAGCTATTGGAGTGAAAATAAGTTGGTACTCACTGTTGCTCTTTCGTGGTGAGACTGCGGCGGGTAACGCGAACCACCCCCACCGAGTATAAAGATTTACAACTTCGCGAGGGGAATTTTCTTTTTTCTTCTTTTTCTTCCGGATAAAGCGCGTCGTTTCACTTAGCGTGAACCCCTCCTCAACAGACAACTACGATTTATAGGCATTGGCTGGAAGCGTTTATTAAGCGGTAGATGATAGCGCGAAAGAAAAAAAAAAAAAAACATACATGGCTTCGAAGCGGTGCTCCTCATATGCGGCGTGAGCAAAGCTGTTGGCTGTGATGGCACTCAGTAGAACAAAGAGGAAGGCGTAGAAGCGATGTTATGACCGGTCTATAGTCCAGCTATGGTTGAGCACAGAAGAAGAAGGTAGCACGTGCACTTGATGGCTCAGCTGTCGGGCGGTGTTGGTGGCAGCATCGGCGAGAGCGCATTCAAATCAATGCATATATATTCCGGCTCCGGCGAGGGCTGCAGTGGTGGCTGTGGTGGTGGTGATGTTGCGTCCCGTACCTTAGGTCCGATGACCAAAACGCGGAAGTGCGATCCTTCCGGTAAAGGCCGAGAGCAGGTTGGACAGTTCATCTGAAACACGTGAAAAAAAGCTATACCCATTGAATGACGTGTAATCTATTCAGTACTTACGATTTCAGTCTGGGGTGGTTGCAATCGGGTGAGCAGTGGATGAGGTCTGGGCTCACGAGATCGTTTTTGTAGGCAACCCCTCCTTTCCACGCTCGCGCAACCTTGTTTCGTCTGAATGCGCAAACTTGTTTTGAACACGCTGAACGCACAAAGTTCGTGATGGTTGTTTATGTGGTGCCGTGATATAAAAATGTGGATCGTCTGCCGGCCTTCTAGGTTTTGAAACCGAAATCTGTTTACACCGTCTTGACAACATTTTCTGCGACTGAGCTCGCCACGGAGTTTGGTCGTGAAGTGCGTTTTGATATTGGACAGGTGGCCCCATGGCGACCCAGTTCCTCGGAGAAACCTTGAAATATTTTTTTTTCGCTTGGGTCCGATGCGCGCGCGCGCGAAGGACATTTGGAAACTGCATAAGCGAACCCTTTGTTTTTGGCGCTTGTTTCGGCAATGAGCGGGTGGGCTCGTAGGGATATTTTCCTTCAGATAGACTTGTCTCATCAAGCACAACAGTTTACTTTTGGTTTTAATACGTGTGGCCTCGGAAAACATGATTTACGAGGTGACCCAGTTTCTCGTTACATCACCTTGACGCAACATTTTTTTCGCTAGGGCCCGCCAGGATGGGTGGAAGTGCGTTTTTGATATTAAACAGATGGCACCGTCGTGTTGGGGCTTGTCTCAAGGTGACCCAATTTCTCGTTACATTACCTTGACGCAACTTCCCCGAGAATAAAACAAAGCTCACCATTCTATAGTATAAACTCATTTCGGCCATGAAGCGCATTTTGATATAAAACAGGCGACCCCAACGTGTTGGAACATGCAACCGACTCAAGGTGACCCAATTTCTCGGAGAAGACCTATTTACATTACCTTGACGCAACATTTTCTTCGACGGTGAATGCTCACCATTGCGGCGCGCGCGCGTTCTGATATTAAACAGATGGCCCCAACGCGGCCTCATCCTCGAGGTGCCACATGATTTACGACCGCGTGGAAACAAGCGAGCCCCGACGTGTTGGCGCATGTAGCGTGGATGCCGGTTTATAAGCCGCGCGATCGCCTCAGGGGGGGAACAGTCTGCTTTCACTCGCTTCACAAGTAAGTTATTCCCTCCTTTACTTGTTGCACGTTTCTTACTGATGCGCGTTTATTTTCAGTGCCTCGGTGTGTGTTCTGCTTTTTTGATCCTCACGATATCGAGGATGAATCGGACGACGACGACGATTCTCGGGACGGCGCACCTCCTACACTGCCTGCTCACGTGATGCGATCGCACCCCGACGTGGATACATCCTTCCTGCCCTTCTTCCAGACTGACGCCGCATTTAGAGGTATCGTCAAAAGATTCACGCTATTGGCATCTGTTCACGATCAGGGAGTAGAGGATTTGCGACAATATTTAATGAGTCACTTTCACGATATGCTCGCCATATTGAGAGCGCAAAGAATACCCTTTAGGTTTTGCATTTGTTCCGATGTTTTAATGGTGAGGAAACTCGGGGGGAGATAACCGCGCACATAGCCCACTTTATGGCGTTTGCTCGCGAAGTCCACAGCGATGGAGCCGTCGCGAATACCCTAATGGACGCGATTCAGGAGTCCATGGGACGCGTAGAAAATTATCAGCGGGAAGGGAGCGGGTTCGTGTCCACCGACGTCCAAAAGGTTCAAATATGCATTTCCGCGGTGAAAACTAAAAAATTCGGATGCAAAGGGGCACTTCCCGATCATTTGGCTAAACGCAGGAACGTGCTGACGAATATTCATTTACCGGCACATAAGGAGGGTGAGTGTTTTAAATACAATACGCTTGCCCTCCTGCACCCGCAGGAAAGTAATTCGTGGAAAAAATGTGAAAACTATGCCGCGGAGTACTGGTGGCCTAGTCGCTTCCCCGTTTCCTACTCTGATCTGGACGAATTCGAAGATAAAAACAAGATATCCGTGTACGTATACGAGTACGTCGATCAGGGAGTGCACGTGTCGCGATCCCCAAAACTCGAGTATGAAAAGAAAATTCACTTATTGGCTGTAGATGAACATTTTTTCGGAATCAAGTCTCTCGAGCGCTTACTGATGAGAGACAACAGGCGTTTCGTATGCGAGCGTTGCACGCGCTCTTTTAACAAGGAAGAGAGCATGGCGAAACATCGTCGCCTGTGCGCGGACGTAAACGAAATCATATTGGAATTTTGCGAACCGGGCAAAAACTTTGTAGAGTTTACTAAAATACAGTACAAGCAGCAGTACAACTACGTCGTCGCGTTGGACACGGAGAGCGTACTCGCGCCCAGTGGTGTTGGCATGCAGCGTCACGTCACCTCGAGCTTTTGTGCCGTGCTCGTACGCACCCACGACTCGAAGGTGATGCGCATCAGGCGCACCACGGTGAAGATTCCGCGAGGCAGTGCGTCAGAGCTTTGATGGAAATGCGGGACGAGATGATCGCCCTGAACGCCTGCCCCGCGGAAATGGTGCTGAATGATGAGCAACGAGCGCGGCACAGAGCTGCCACCCACTGCGCGTACTGCGGGCGGGAGTTCGCGCAAGATGTATCCCGTGTCCGGCACCACGACCATTCCAAGCGTTGTACTGCCGGCGAGACAAATTACATCGCGACGCTGTGCAACCCCTGTAACGTAGCGTGCACGACGCGGGAAAAACTGCCCATCATGGTGCACAATCTGGCCTACGATTTGGCCGGACTACTGCGGGAATTTCACCTTCTCGGTGGAAGCGAGCTCCCTTCATCGTGGCCAGTTCCATGGAAAAAATCCGATCGTTCGAAATTGGCACCTTCCTATTCAGAGATACCATGCAGTACCTAAATTCGTCGCTGGGAGAGCTCGTGGAAACCGTCAAATCCATGGGGGGCGCAGAGGCGTTCCAATGCCTGAAGCAGGTATTTGGAGACGACTACGAAATTTTGCTTCGTAAAGGTGTATTCCCGTACAGCCACGTTAGCTCGTTCGCGGTCTACGACGAATTGGCTCTGCCGGCAAAATCCGCCTTCCGAAACGATCTGACGGGGGAGGATATAAGCGACGAAGACTATCAGTACGCGCTGCACGTATTTGAACGTTTTGGATGCTCGAATCTGAGGGATTATAATGCATTGTACCTGAAAACGGATGCCCTGTTACATGCTGACGTAATGCAGCACTTCCGGCGCCTGTGCTACGACGCGCGCGGATTGGAATTGCTTCATTGTGTTTCGCTGGCATCCTATTCGTGGCAATGCGCTCTAAATTACACGCGGGCAAAATTGGAGCTGATCATCGCCGAGGACATGTACCGGACCATCGAATCGGGTGTTAGAGGTGGACTCTGTCAGGCGAGCAGGCGTCATTTACGGGCTAACAACCCGCTGTGCAGTGGCTACGATCCCGATAAAGAGGAGGTGTACATATCGTACATAGATTGCAACAATCTTTACGGATTCAGTATGATAAAGCACCTCCCGTCGGCGATTTCGAATGGGTCGAGGATTTTAGCTCCGTGGATTTTATGCGTCATCCCACAGATTCGGACGTGGGATACGTGTACGTGTGCGATTTGGAGTATCCAAAATCTATCCACGCGCTGACGCGGTACTTCCCCCTGGCTCCCGAGAAGGCGGTCGTCCCGAAGGAATGGCTCTCACCATTCCAGCGAGGGCTCCTCGAAGAGTTAATGTATCAGCCGGCGAACAGCAAAAAGCTGCTGCTCACGTGCAAGGACAAGGTCGAGTACGTGTTCATTACGCGCTGCTCGCTCTATTGTAGACTGGGCATGCGGGTGACAAAAATTCACAGAATTCTAAAATTTCGTCAGGCACCATTCCTGCGTCCCTACATTGAGGACAATGTTGCCAGACGCGTCGCATCGAGCACGACGTTCGAGAAAAATTTCTATAAAATCTCAAATAATGCGGTCTTCGGGCGTACGTTGCTAAATAAATTTAATATGCGAGACATTCGAGTAGCCTTCGATGAGGAGACGGCGAGTCGCCTCGGGAGTCAGGCGGAATGCGCGCGAATGGAAATTTTGTCCCCCGATTGTGTCATGTTCGAAATGCGCAAGAGAAAAGTGCGATGCGATTTCCCCCTGCAGATTGGCTTCACGATTTTAGAACTGAGTAAGTTAACCATGTACTCGTTCTATTATGAAACCCTGCTGAGCAAGCTCACTTGTCCGGTGATTACCTGCTACTTTGACACGGATTCTCTGATCCTCGGCCTATTCTGCAAGGACTACGAAGATCAGTTACGCGCGATCGCCGACGACCATTTAGACTTGTCTTCCTTCGATCGTGATCATCCACTGTACAGCGAGAGGAATCGCGGTAGACTTGGCGCGTTCAAAAGTGAAACGGGTAGCGTACCCATCGAGGAAGTAATATGCCTGAAAGCCAAAATGTACTCCATCAAATTAGCCGGGGGAAAACAAATTGCAAGAGCTAAAGGGGTCAAAAAGAACATTGTGCGCAAACACCTCCTCCATGACACGTACCGCGATACCCTATTCAAGCACGCCAGCGTATCGCACGAACAGGTGTCAATAGTGGGAAAGAAACAGTGCATGTACACCATCAGAAATGTGAAGAGAAGTCTGATGGCGTACGACGACAAACGATATCTCTACAATGACGTGGACTCCTACCCGTACGGAAGCTGCGAATATGGTAAGCTCGAGTGGATGACGTAGATAGCGAGATTTCACCTGGCGTTCTTTCCCCCGCCGCCGCACAGATAATGCGGTGGATGAGTAGGAGTAGCGTCATTTGACCTGCGTCACTGGAAGGATGTGGTACCTCGTTCTCTTCTCGCTCGTCTCGTGCGCACTGGCGTTGGACGCCGGCAACTGTACGGCGAGCATCAAGCTGGAGAAGGATAAGCACACGTACGCGCACGAATGCCCCGGCGACATCTTGGCCATCAGAGAGTGGCACGTGGTACCTATGCGGTCCGGCATTAACCTGGACAGGAACGCTACTGGATCGTTGCGTACGTGCCTTCACTCGCTGGACGTGAGCGACAGCTACGAAGATATCCAGTGCACGCGGAAGTGCCAACTCACGGAGGACGAAATTTTTCTCAGCCGCTGTCCCGGAGACGTCTACATGATCCGTCACTTCCGTGGAACCATGCCCAGCATCAAGGGAATCAACCTCTCCAAAACTGCCATGCTTTTCCTCAAACATGTACTCAATAAACGTTGAAAGGTATTTTTTTCTGTCTGTTCGATCTCATAGAGCTATCTGAGATAGGTTAGAACCATCTGAAGCCGCCGCCGCCGCGCCGTCTGGTGGCGGGCCAATCGGTATAAGTTTGAACATCTGAGATAGCCGGGCCGTCGGTGAAGGCAGTGGCGGCGGCCAATCAGATGGGGGGCTGGGAGAGTGGCTTAGAATGGACCAATCAGATGGGTAAGTTTGGACATCTGAGATAGGGCCGCAGCGGGGTCGCTGCAGCCGCGCCTGGACCAATCAGCGGTCGCGCCGGCCAATCAGCGTGAAGCCCGCGGGGTGGGGTGGAGTCAAGTAATGAACATAAACGGGCGGGGGCGGAGCTATGGTGAACCAATCAACGCGCGCGCGATCAGTAGCGGTGGCCAATCAACGGGCGCGCGGAGCCAAGTAATTAGCATGAAGGGGTGGAGCTACGGTAAACCAATCAATGCTCAGTCAAGGCTTAGCATGAGCCAATCAGCGTGTGAAGTGGGGGCGGAGCCAATTAATTAGCATGAAGGAGCTACGGTCAACCAATCAAAGATCAGTAGGCTTAGCATGGGCCAATCAACGTGTGAAGTGGGCGGAGCTAATGGCGGCCAATCAGATGGCTTTGGATTTGGCTTGTGTTGGCTTAGAACTGGATTGTGTTGGCTTAGAATCGGCCATCTTGGATTAGAAAAAAGAGCCGTTATATCGCTCGGTTGCCGCTCGGTTCTTATGCCGCTCGGTTCTTATGCCGCTCGGTTCTTATGCCGCTCGAAAATTATACAGTCTATGTCTATACTACTCAGGTCTCAGCTTAGTCATCACTCGTGGCTAACAAATATCCTCTAGCTCCTAACTCACAGTTGTAAGTAATCCCACACTGACAACCATAGATGTGGAATAATGCAATAGCTTTGTTCATGGTTCTAAATGACATTGTTCTAATATATGACAAACCATAGCTATATGGATGTAACATCTTTATTACAATTTTTTTCTGTGGGACCAGGAATAGAAGGGCAATCTGTTGCGGGGGTGATAACAGATGAGTTCCCTCCTACTCCCGTATGCCAACTCTGTAATGAACCTCGTGACGGTGCACACCCCAACACCATCGCTTCATTAGAGGACCAATCCGTACACATTAAAAAAATTCAACCTTAGCCAAAAGGTAGCGTGTCAATTCCATCATCACAAATGAAGCGTTTCGTATCCAGTGGATTGAGGGCTATTTTTGTCACTGACACACTTTGTTGACATTGTCCTTGTGCACAATGAGGTTCTGTTTAACTTTATGCATTGTGCCCTGCTCGTGAGCATTCGTATACATAGAGAAGTGGAGTTTTTGTGCTTCACATTGTTTAACACCCTTAGCGCGATTGTACTGCTTTTTGCTGCACAGATCGAGGGCGTACAGCTTTGGCTTCAGACAACAGAAGCCAAGAATGTGATACGAGGAAGCTCATTTTTAAACTTTCCTAGTACATCCTGTTTTTTGTCGAATAGAGTGGGTGATCAGGGTCATATCCAGAGTTGTCTAGATGCTCGTCAGCTAGTTCGTGGAGTACTTTATCGTCACTCAGCATCACAATGTAAGAATCAGTGTCCATGTATAGCAGTCGTGTATCAGGGGCTACACGGAGAGATGGTTATGATAAAAATCAAACATCTTCAGCTTAGACAATTCCAATATTG
>NW_026999645.1:0-21560 GCF_037126465.1 Ornithodoros turicata
CGCCTCGGGCTGGCCGTTCTCTGCTGGCAGTTTATCGTTTAATTCTCGGCAGGCAAGGCCGCTGCCTATAATGAGACGAGGATCATCCCCCATCGCCGCCTCGGGCTGGCCGTTCTCTGCTGGCAGTTTATCGTTTAATTCTCGGCAGGCAAGGCCGCTGCCTATAATGAGACGAGGATCATCCCCCATCGCCGCCTCGGGCTGGCCGTTCTCTGCTGGCAGTTTGTCGTTTAATTCTCGGCAGGCAAGGCCGCTGCCTATAATGAGACGAGGATCATCCCCCATCGCCGCCTCGGGCTGGCCGTTCTCTGCTGGCAGTTTATCGTTTAATTCTCGGCAGGCAAGGCCGCTGCCTATAATGAGACGAGGATCATCCCCCATCGCCGCCTCGGGCTGGCCGTTCTCTGCTGGCAGTTTATCGTTTAATTCTCGGCAGGCAAGGCCGCTGCCTATAATGAGACGAGGATCATCCCCCATCGCCGCCTCGGGCTGGCCGTTCTCTGCTGGCAGTTTATCGTTTAATTCTCGGCAGGCAAGGCCGCTGCCTATAATGAGACGAGGATCATCCCCCATCGCCGCCTCGGGCTGGCCGTTCTCTGCTGGCAGTTTATCGTTTAATTCTCGGCAGGCAAGGCCGCTGCCTATAATGAGACGAGGATCATCCCCCATCGCCGCCTCGGGCTGGCCGTTCTCTGCTGGCAGTTTATCGTTTAATTCTCGGCAGGCAAGGCCGCTGCCTATAATGAGACGAGGATCATCCCCCATCGCCGCCTCGGGCTGGCCGTTCTCTGCTGGCAGTTTATCGTTTAATTCTCGGCAGGCAAGGCCGCTGCCTATAATGAGACGAGGATCATCAATTAAAATGAAATAAAAATAAAAATAAAATCATGTTACCAATATGTGGCAAAAGTTATTGGCAGAAAAAAAATCCCCTGACCGCATGTCTCACCGGGGCCTACGTTTTTTACTATTGTTAAGAGGCGAATAAGACGGGAGAGACAGGAAGCTTAGCGTGGGGTTTTATGGCAGCCAAGCGAAAGAATGCGGGTGATATGAAAACCCGCGCTAAAGGGCTGATGGCGATGAGCATGGCTATGGTTCTCCCTCACATCTTCCCCCCGGCCGAAGACGAAGCCATCCTGGCTCTGATGTCCTCAGAGGATGAAGGGTGTTTGTAAGGCTTGATGCGGGATTCGTGAGCATTTTCTCGGGAATGGCAACGGCGGTCGGAAGGTAAATCAACAGGTTCCACGGAGTAATTAACATCAGAGATTTTGGAGAGTATACGGTAGGGACCAAGGTAACGGCAAATGAGCTTTTCGCAGAGGCCTGGTTTGCGAACGGGTACCCAGAGCCAGACGAGGTCGCCGACGTCGTAGGATCCGTGTCTGTGACGCTCGTCGTAGCGCAGCTTGGCGGCGGCCTGCTGACCGAATGTGCGGCACCGTGCCAGCTGGAGACACTCCTCAGTTCGTGATGTTGCTTCGGCCAATGTGAGGTTGTGGTCGGTGGAAGGATGATATAGAAAGATGATGTCAACGTTAGAGACTGGTTCTCTGCCGTATACGAGCCGGAATGGACTGAAATTTGTCGTGGATTGAATGGCGGCGTTATAGGCATATGTGACATAGGGCAAGAGGGTGTCCCAGTTCGTTTGGTCGGAAGACACGTAGAGGGACAGCATATCACCAAGAGTATGGTTGAACCTCTCTGTAAGGCCATTAGTTTGCGGATGGTATGCAGAAGTGAAGTGATGCGCAACGGAGCACGCACGCAGAATATCCTGAAGCAGACGGGCAAGGAACGGGCGGCCTCGGTCGCTGAGCAGTACACGAGGTGCACCATGGCGGAGGAGAAGGCTGTGGATGAAAAAGTTTGCGAGTCCTTCTGAAGAACCAGTACGGAGCGGGGCGGTCTCAACGTAACGTGTAAGGTGGTCGATGGCGACGACAACCCACTTGTTTCCAGCTTGCGAAACAGGCAAGGGGCCGAGTAAGTCGACGCCGACACGATCAAATGGTGCATGGGGCGGGGGCAATGGCTGTAGGAAGCCAGCCGAGGGCGAAGGGGACGCCTTCCGCCGTTGACATGAGAGGCACGATGAAACGTATTTGTGGACCGTTGTGTACATCCTAGGCCAGAAATACCGTTTCCGAATACGTTCGTATGTTTTGAAGAACCCCAAGTGGCCCGCCGTAGCGGCGAGCAGCAAACGCTGACCTTCGGGATCTTAGTTGCGCTTGTAGAGCGTTCCGTCGATTAGTATGAAGTTTTTGCACCGCCGCTGGAATTTGCGGTCAGGGGAAGGGGAGGAGCCGTTCAGATGGCGGACAATCTTCGAGAAGTCTGGGTCGAGAATCTGGTGTTCTTGGAGGACGGGCTGATCGATAGGAGGTGAGGACAGGACGCTTATCGTGCCATCTGTTTCTCCTTCGGTAGGTTGCATAGCGGGCAATGGGCAGCGCGATAGCGCGTCGGCATCACGATGTTTCCGGCCGGACTTGTACTTGATGGCGTAGTCGAATGGCTGGAGGCTCAGGACCCAACGGCCTAAGCGACCAGAAGGGTCTTTCAGAGTGGTCAGCCAACATAAAGCATGGTGGTCTGTGATGATGATGAAGTGGCGCCCATAGAGGTAAGGACGGAACTTTTTAACGGCCCAGACAACAGCGAGGCACTCCTTCTCCGTTGTCGAATAGTTCTGCTCAGGGTGCGAAAGAGTGCGACTGGCAAATGCGACAGCGGACTCCATCGGCGCATTGGGTAAGCGCTGGGCAAGAACAGCTCCGATGCCCACTCCTCTTGCGTCAGTATGTAGTTCAGTTATTGCGGACGGGTCGAAGTGCGAAAGAATTGGCGCAGACGTTAAGGCGGTCTTCAGGCGCATGAAAACATCGGTGTGTTCCGCGGTCCAGGCAAACTTGCCGTTTCGCTTGAAGAGGGACGTAAGAGGAGCGGCGATGTCTGCGAAACCCCTGATAAACCGTCGAAAATAGGAGCAGAGACCGATGAAGCTGCGCAGATCTTTGAGTGTAGTAGGAAGGGGAAATGAGGAGACCGCCTTGATTTTGTCGGGGTCCGGCGCGACACCGTCCCTAGAAACCACGTGACCGAGTACTTTGATTGTATCATATCCAAGCTTGCACTTCTTGCTATTGAGCTGCAGGCCGGCGCGAGAGAGACAGCTGAATATTGTTTCGAGCCGTTGGATATGTTGGTCAAAAGTGGATGCAAACACGACGATGTCGTCTAGATAGCAGAGACAAGTTTTCCACCGAAGGCCACGGAGCACAGAGTCCATCATGCGTTCGAAAGTGGCTGGAGCATTACACAGACCGAACGGCATTACGTTGAATTCAAATAAGCCGTCTGGTGTGGTGAAGGCAGTCTTTTCCTTGTCGGTTTCGGCCATGGGTATCTGCCAGTAACCAGATCGGAGGTCCAGGGACGAGAAGTGACTTGCGCCGCGGAGGGTGTCAAGGGCGTCGTCGATCCGCGGCATAGGATAGACATCCTTGCGGGTGATGTGATTGAGGCGACGGTAATCTATGCAAAATCGTATGCTTCCGTCTTTCTTTGGGACAAGCACGACTGGAGAAGCCCAGGGACTTGAGGAGGGTCGAATTATGTCTTTAGAGAGCATATGTTCCACTTCATTTTCAATAACCTCTTGTTCTGATCCTGAAACTCGGTACGGTCGTTGACGCAGGGGTGGGGAGTCCCCGGTGTCGATGCGGTGCTCGGTATGGCGTGCGACGCCTAGGGGAGAGGCGCCGATATCGAACAGGGAGGAGTACTGACATAGAAGAGCAAGGAGCCGATGCCTTTCAGGGGAAAGCAGAGAGGGTGACATCATAGAATGAAATATGGAATCAGGCTCCCTCACACTATTAATTTCTATCATGGTTAGTGGACCACCCTGTATAATACATGACCCTCTCTATGCTCATATACTCGCTGTCTGAGGCTACACCTGCGAGCAAAAAGGCGCGAAAGCAAAGTTCTATTCGCGCTCGACGGATGACTAGCCGATGCTGTTACGGGAACATGATTGCATTCCTACTATATTAATGATTATTACATTGCAGTTTAGAAAGACTAAAACAAAAACTACGCTCAACTATAGTTAAGGGCCCTTAAAATTCTACTTTCTATGGAAACTATAATTGCCCTGTTACCTGGATCACTATTAATCAAGCGCTCGAAGTTTTTCTTTCTTGCCATTTCAGCCTTGTCATGCAGTGAAGCAGACTCACATCCAAAATAATTAATTACACTGAGGGTGGCGTGCTAGAAATTTCTGTCCTGCGCTCACATGCAAGCATTTCTGCACAAATACCTATAACAGCTGACTTCCTCAACACACCATGCTCCTAATTACATGTAACAAACAAAAAACATACAAACCCTCTTCTCAGGAATTCAGCTGTACCATGCGACTTTCTTCTGCGTAAAATTGGTGAAAAAGGGAAAGGGCAACAAAAAATTGTGCGCACTTGTGCTTGAATTGCAATGACTTAAAAACTGAAGCACACGCTAATAAACTAAGAAAAGATACCCATTTCT
Organism: Ornithodoros turicata; assembly: GCF_037126465.1. Lineage (NCBI taxonomy): Eukaryota > Metazoa > Arthropoda > Arachnida > Ixodida > Argasidae > Ornithodoros > Ornithodoros turicata. Next base: position 4,567 of record NW_026999645.1, read on the forward strand.
GCTATCAGATAATTCTTGCATAATGCCACATGGAGACGAGGCCGCATTACCCTTGCGTAAAGAAAGCACAGGACAGGGACACACAAATTTCCTTAAAGGTCAGCTATGCAGATATCCCAAATAGTCGAAACGGTTGTGATATTCTGAAAGCCCACATCCCCAGCTTTCCCCAAAATACACCTTCATTCTCTCAGTTCGGTACAGTACCATGTGAGAAAAATAGATAATTCGTTCCGAAACACACATGGGCGCAGCCATTTTTATGACGTAGATGCATCTGAACGGGCATTGTGACGTGTACGCGCCTTCGTACTTGTCAGTGGATTCCAGCTACGGCTTCTCGCGGCTTCACGTATATGTGCTTGAAGATGGCGGACAGCCGGGTTGCACCGTTCCGCGATAAGTAAACGGTGCGTCAGCTGCGAACTTATTCGCGAACCAACCTCTGTGCGATGTTGTGCCTGGAATTCGTCGTTTGTGTTTTGTGAGCCCGTACAATTTGTATCAAGTCGCGTCTGCGTTAGCCCCTTTACAGCACTTGCCCATTGTAGAAACTAACGTTTCGACAGCCGTTTTAGCAAGAAAATGCCGACAGCGTTTTATTCTTGCAGGAAAAAATTGGGCTGTGCATTTGAGAAACCGCACACTGCTATGGGACAAGTTTTACGTACGATTTATCAATGTGCAACACCGTCGACGATGGTATGTAACGCCCAGGTGAAAAAATAAAGTAGAAACCCAAGTGGGTCAAAGTGGAACCACTTGAACAACAAAGTGGGTCAAAGTGGAACCACTTTGTCAGAATATTTAGAATATTTTCCACACTTAATTTGACGAAAACGAAGCAAAGAAACAGCCTCTCAATGACCACTAACTGGCCTCCTGCACACTAAACGCATGCTGTTGGGTCAAACTGCTTCGCCTTCGCCGTTGACAAGGATTTGATCCGTCGATCACGAAACTGGCGGGGCTCGCCGAAGGAGAAGGACGTCTACTGCGTCTGAATTATTGGCGAGCCTCAACGCTAAATCAGTTTTCTTGTGTGTTTGTGTGCGCGTTGGCAGTTTGCATCACAGACTTGACTCGCATTGAAGTGAAACAACAACGTTTATAATTCACGTCACGCATGTACGCTTTCATTATGTCTGTGGAGATAATATCGACCTTTATTGTTTTTGTGGTCCATTGCGATGGTGGGACGAGCGAGAGAATTGTTCCTACTACACGCGCTGCGTTGTTGTTGCATTGGAGCGCAACGGCTCATGTGGATATATCGCATGTCAAAGTATTAAAATCTACGTGCAGTGACGCTTTTTTGTGATTGTAGCAGATTTGAATACGCGACATCGCAAACCGAAAGTTCAAACGCGTAATGCCAGTGCGCCGCAGCAACAAATTCCTGCTGTGGTCTTCAGCAGTGGAACAAAATAAGCCCTAGCTCTTCCACTAATTTAGAGGCGCAGGCAGACATTACAGATTTGAAGGCAAAATGTTCAAGAAACTGAGTTTTGAGTGGCTACAGATTTTTAGCTCTATCTACAGATTTTTCGGGCTCGGATCTCCAGATAAATTTGTTTCACGTGTGGCAACACTGGTTGCAACAGAACAGGCGTTCCACGGTGCTCGCTCGGATGGCTCGGATGGCGAACAAAGGAGAATGTGATTTCTGCGTTGTGAGCTGCTTCTGCTAGTTTCAGTCTCGATTCTGTTGACTTCGCTTCTTGGAAGAGTAAGCTAGTGGACCAACTTACAGTTCGAACATGACTAATATGTGACTGAACTTTTCCTTGAATATTTCAGATTTGGCTTTCTTCATGCTGCACTTCAATATTGGATCTCGAAATGTCCCAGATTCGTATCGTACCTGATCATCTTAAGAAACGCGAACTGCAGCTTGTCATATTGTCTGTCCATTGTGCGATACCTTGTGACATTGAAACATGTGTATACGTGTGAAACATTTCCCGACAGTATGCGCGAGATGTTTTCCATTATTGTGTCAACCTGGATATGCCACTTTCAAGGTATGTATTTTCGTAATAAAATAGTGTGTTGCTCAATACCTCATTGTGTGTGTGTGCGTGTTTTATGCACGTCGCGAATGTGTGAGACTGTTTCAGTTTGGACTTCGCTGGTGGCATGGTTCCCTTGTCCATGTCAGGTTGGAAGCTTGAAATGAGAACTGACAATGTTTGACGTTTGTCTGGTCTCGTTCGTACGTGGCGAAGTCGCATCGTATCGCGTGTGTACCTCATGCACGAAACGGTACGCGCGCGGTACTTCATATTTTATCACGTTCGCCGTACCTCTTGAATCATGATTTTCTTAAACGTACCTGATGCTCGTGTGGTACGTAACCGTTACTGGGCGTAGAGTGTAAGCTGGAAACTGAAGTGGACTCACTAGCAAGTGGTTCTGCAAGTGGAACCATTTGCAAATAGGTCCCAAAGTGGAAAAGCATATGTAAGTGGTTTCCAAAGTGGAACGGCTTCCAAGTGGATTTTAAAGTGGATAATTTCCAAGTGGTTTCATAAACAACTTGCAAGTGGTTCCACTTGCAGATATTTTCCACCTGGGGAGAGACGTAAAACGAAATACAAATCACATTTTAAACTTTTTGTGGGATTCTGTGCATTTTCCAGAGGCTTTCTTTGAACCACACACTCCCATGTCACGCTGCGTTGTGTGGCACGCTACATACTACTGCATTTTATGTCTAACATCTGGATATTGTTTGTAATGAGCACTGTAGCACAAAACATGCACACGAATGCTCCAGAAGCCATGTGGTTGCGCACTATGCAGACGCAAAAGAAGTACCAGGGCACATATTACCACTTAGAAATGGTGTTTTTAAAAATGTGGGGTCTGAAGAGTTAGGGCATGGCATAGATCCTAGAAATCAGGTGCACCTTATCCTTCTGTAGAGTGCTGTTTCAATTCACAACTCAGCCCATGGGGTGTAAAAGTGTTAGAGGCAATTATGTGACTTGTCGTCCTGGGTGACATCACTGACCAGCCTCGGTATTAATTCCGTGCTCAGGAATTATTGTACAAATAACTTTGTATTTAATATTTATTATGTAGGACATGATAAGCAATATGGAAGTTGCAACCCTGTCTGCAGCATTCTCGATTGCCTCTTACCTTTACAGTTAGAGACACGTTACCAAACCATTTGCAAAGGGCACTCTTACAGGGGCCGTGTAACCTTGAGTTTTTACTTTATAAAATTTATAAAGAATAAGTATACAATAAGTAATATAACATTTATATAAAATAAAAAATAAAATTGATAAAAATAATTTATAAAAATAAATAAAAAGGCTTCATGGAAGCAATGCGTTAGCATACCCATTGCACATGAAGCACAATTATATATGCTTGGACATCATCTAATTAATCTTCTGAACCATATGTGTGGCTGCATACGAAATTTTTTTATGCGCATGCTCTACTTTCCTATTCCTACTGTGCACACGAATAACAGTGAATATATGTGAAGTGGCGAAAAACAATGCTAGACTCTACCATCATTTAACTTTTGTATAACCCTTTAACTTTTCCACATTTATGTCTGGTGAAGAGGGAATATCTCACTAGAAAAGAAGACATTTGTGCATTGTTTGGCAAGCAAATAAATATATTTATTTACATTTTACATCAACCAACAATGTTGTGACCTGGTGCAAATATTAATGTCAACAAGGAAAGTACTTACAAATTATTCCTATGTACTCAAATGTAAATATGACAATTCTCTTTTTGTACCTCAGCACAGTACAGTTTCAGAATTAACAAACTGCTCAGCATCAGCAATCTTAACGTATCTCAAGAAGGGAATCACATAAAGCTCCAATAATACACTGTGCAAACAAAGCTAAAAGAAAACAAAGTACTTCAAGAAAAATCTGGATAATCGGTTGCCATTGTGATATGTACTACTATGCACAGTTCATAAATGGAACATGTTACTTCATTGCATTGCCTCCATGTGAGCACTAGAACAGGCAGCTTTTTAGGTCGCTCTTTACGTGTTTTTCTATTGTCTTTTTTTGTTTTCTGTTTTTGCATTAGCAAGCATGGCCATAGTGAATCACAAGCAACCAAGGACAGGATGAGACATCTACAATGCGACTGCTAGCTCTCAACCGATATATTTATTGGCAGACTCTGGTATATAGTCATATATGCCGCTCAGCAAATGACAATTTAACCAATAGAATAACAGACAAGAAAAAAGGGTGATATATCTCCCCCTCTCCTCATTCTATTTCACAGGCAGCCCTAGTATCATTCTGAGTGTGCCCGTGCGTCCCCTTTGAGGTAACGTATCTCGGACAGAAGCAAATCCAACAGCCGACTGCTTACACATGCAACTGTCTTGGATTTCTCTAACCACTTGCCTTGAGCACTGTGTTCTGGAAATTTAGGCAGCATCCAGAGTCCCTACAATGTGTTTCAATGTTTCTCGAGGGCATCAAAAGTCTGTCCTAGGCTGCCTGTGTTTCACTATGGCTCTCAGATACAAACTACCCCATTTCAACACAGTAGGAAACACAGATTTGTAAATAGCATCTGTTGATTGCATTGTACATACCCCCATATAAAGGATCATAGTGGATACTAATGTCAGGACACATACTAATGTCAGGAACACAAAAAAGCTAGATTTGGAACCACTCTTACGTCGTAGTAGTATTATTTGTGTGAAGCTATGCAATTCCTGTACTGCAAATAATTTAAACCATATGTTTCATCTGTCAGCGTGATGATCCCCTGAAAAGCAATTCACACTTGGCCGGAACTACCGGTTCTGAAACCTATCCCTGACATGTGTAGCCATCAGGGAGGAAACCCAAGGGCTGCGGTGGAAAAGACAAACACACACGGGCTATGTTCTCAGTGTGTATCAGCTGCTCTAGCTACTAAGAAGAACATGTTCCAAATTTATATAACATGGCTTGACATGATACGCCTGCGAAAGCTAACCAATAAAATTAGTAGTTAAATGTACAATACATAAACACTTGCCATAACATGACAGTTTCCTTCCTGCATTCATGCGCTACCATTCAACCCACATAAAGAGTGTACTGAATTTTTTTATAGCATTACACGCTCGTTTGACAGAACTTGAACAAGATTACATCGCACACGATAAAAGTAGAGTGAACATTATGCGCAGAAAAAATGGCTAGGAAGCAAGCGAGCTGATGAAGATGATGCATGATGTAAAACCCCGAGACTAGGGAACACAAAGGGATGTGTTTGTGTCTGTCCCTTCGTGTTCCCTAGTCTTGGGGTTTTACATCATGCATAATGTGCAGCTTTCCATTCACGCTTAATGGCGGTAATAATGGTAGTAATGCATGAAGGCCACTGCTAAGTTGTGTTGAGAAACATCACTTTATGATTGCCATGTCTAAATGAAGCGTACCTGACCTGATCCAAATTAACCGCTCTGAGTCTGGAACACACAAAGAGAAAAACGCAACACACTCCACAACACTAACAGACAGGCAAATGAGCTGTGGCGAGCTCCACTTTGGGACAAAGTCAATGAGTGCCTGAAATGTATAATCTCTGACTAGTAGCATGACGGTCCATGTTCAATTCCTGGTGCTAGCACTGACTGGCTTTTTCATGAATTATTTGTTGAAGTTTCGATGTGCTTGAGAACATGAACCATTCGTCAACCATTGTATCCTCATGAGGTGATGAGGGTTTGTCATCCCAAAGAGACTCCCTTTCTGGCATGTGTCCTTATGGTTGCTCATCACTGCAAAAAAAAAAAAAAGAAAAAAAAGAAACAGCATTTAATGACAAGAAATGGATAGTCATATTTACTTTATAATGATTGTGCACAACAGAAAGAAGACTTTCGCACAGAAGGCTGTACTTCTTGAGGTCTAACATCAAGTTAGAAAATTCCAGAATATATAAGACATGTTGTGAGGTAGAGAACAAGTAGAGTTATTGAGTTCTCGAGTTGAGTTGTTGAGTTGAGGGGGGAGTTGTGCCCCCTTTTTATTTTATTATATATGATTGTATAATTATTTTTATGTCTGTACCAACCCTCACTCTCTACATTACAACATGTTTTATACATTCTGGGATTTTGTAACTTCATGTTAGACATTAACAAGAGCAGCCTTGTGCACGAAGGTCTCGTCTCATTAAAATTTAGATGCTCTCAACAGTCTTCTTTCTGTTGTGAATCTCTATCGCAGCATACCTGCACATTGCTGTTCTACGTACTGCAACTTTGCAATAAGAGTATGGACCTTGGGTAAAAAGACTACACAGCACTGTTCAGGTATTTTTGCCTATCGAGCAGTATGTATGTATGCAGTATGCACACAGTATTTGTGCAACGGACCCACTAAAAATATAATGAATGTGGCATTGCCCACGGTAATGCACCCACCAGGTTCAACACAATTATTCTAGAATCCAGGTATTTTAGCTTACATGACAATCCAGTACCACATCCAGTGTGAAGTTGTGACAATTAAATAGTTTCCATTTTTCTTAGCTCTCAGAACACAGACAGTGAATTAATAAGAGTAGACAATGTTAACATGAATTCTGGGCTATTCTTCAATTAAGGATTCACAGATAGTAAAGGCACCTTCCTCAATGGACGTTGATGACACTGAAAATTCTAAAATGTTATCAGAGGCGACATCAGCTTCTGCGTATCAGAAAGGATTGTATGTGCAACAGTAATACAGCTACAAGTAACAAAAATGTGCAAAAGACAAATTAACTGAACTAATGTAACGTACCTTCTATATCAGACAGTGAAGCAGTGTCGAGACAGCAAAAGTGCTTGAACTGGGAGATAGCAGCTAATCGGAATGGCGACCTTTGTTTTCCACCCCAAAAAGCACAGGTTGTAACTTTGAGGGCAGATTTAAAAGTGGTGTCAAGATGTCTGCATGCGAGCGCACATGAAAAGTTGAACATAGGTGAATACTCAAATTATAACATCACATTGTCATACCTGTTGGTGGAGGTAGACTGCAACTAACGTGTCAGCAATTTCTTCATGCACCAGATGCAAGACAGATCCTGCTTCATTTCCGCCTTCAGCTTGCACCTGTGATAATTCAGAAGTTAGATTATCAATACTATTGTGTTGTTAATCGTGGTTATATCAGAGTAAGCGCAGTAGAACAGCTGCACAATCGATTCATTAAGCTTGCTATTTTTTATATCTGAACCTCGGCTTACCTTTTTTACTCTCGTTTTTTGCCTTGATCTTCCTTGGCACGTTCAAAATGTTGTGCGTCGTGCACCTTAGATTTTCATCAGACGATTTCGTGCCGAGATTCCAAATTGCCTCTGGAGTCGCGAGTAGTAATCAGTGCAGGATTATGCCTATCAAGGATAGGAGCTGCATGGAAGCTTTTGACTCGATATTTCGGAAAGGAATATGATGAGCGGGAGACGGCGGACGAAAAAAAATGGCGACTTAAACAATAAATATATAAAGCAAAAGCAGAAGCTGTGAGGAGGTTCCTCGCACACGAGCGTCTTATAGAAATGAAGCGTCGTTCCGCAAAAAGTCAAGATGATCAAATCGATGGGTATTGGTGAGATGTACAATAAATCCATTTCTCACATCATCACTTATTCATTGTCTCGTTTACTTTTGTCTGATGCAGGTCGGTTTGCTTTTATCCACCCTGCAAGGGTTATTATTTGCGGTCCTTCCATGTCGGATAAAACCTATCTCGTTCGTAAGAAATCTTACAGTAGGCTAGTTCCATCTCAAATCGAACAATCCGGTACACTTGATGTCTCGAATGAACGGGAAAAGAATATATGTTGAAGCCATGGGTGAGTTAGGAGAAGTAAACGCTTTCCGAATTCTCTGCGGTGCGCTGTTCGGGTAATAGGAGAGGAGGAAAAAACTGCCTCTCATAAGGCGACATCGTCGCGAGCGGGTTTGAGCGTTCGCTACAAGGCCATTTCTTCTCGCATTATAGTAATTTCTTGATTTGGCTTTAGACCACTTAGGGCACAATAGGATCCTTCGTTGGCAGTGGTGTACCGGTTTTCGTCTGTCTGCAAAAAAATATCAAAGTTGACCCAAAGTGCCGAAAAACACCATATTCAATGCAGCTTTGCGGACGATGTACAAAACGGATAGGACTGAGCTTTATGCCGTTTAATTTGTCATTCATAGGGCTATCGAATGATGTATAATTTGTTGCTCTACTCTGTAAGGAACGTAAGCGATACCTCTTTTAGTAGCACCATACCACCGATAAATGACGAATTTCGGAAGCCATTATCTAAAAAAACCCACCAAAAACTTGCGTCGAAAATTTTATATGTTGTAGGTAGTTCCCTAGACTATGCACAGAAGCAAAATCAAAATTCGGACTTGATTGGTAGGCGCACTGTGAATTTTTTGCTAGCCCTATACGCGGAGCGCATTCAAGCAGAGGCACCGTGTCCCGCGTGTTTGCAAAATCGAATTTTCCAAAGGGACTTTCAACTTCTGTCTTCATATAAAAAGTAATTGCTGTCATTTGAAACCATTCTGAGGTTTCAAGGTTTCCTTTTCAAGGTTCTGAGCGTTTGCGTTCATAACAATGGTGTAATCGCTGAATCTAGATTGCGGAGCAACCAGATGTGCTCGCATTTTTTGCGGGATGTCACACATGCATTGCAAGTGCTGGAAGCCCGGGAATAACAGAATGATTTTACATCTTTGTAAGAGGCACATCTGTTCAGGGTTATTCTAAACAAGCATAGTTACTGTACGCATTATCGCAGCAGAGACGCAGTGACTTCCAGTATTCTTTGAAACATTTCCTTTCCTACGGCCCCATGACCTCGGACGGGGGAACTTGCACTGAGGAAAATGTTGTTCTGTAGTGCCATACGCACACACTCAATGCTAATTCATGGTGCCTTTTGTGAACCTTGCCGAAACAGCCCGACTGGCGCCGCTGTCCAATATGTTATTCGGTTTGACATGCTGCGACCATGGGAAGGTCCTGATCGCATTTACTCCTTGAAGACACCTTGCGCAAAATTTCGCCTGCACACAGAAGACGCTTCACTCACCTCTCGACTACAGAAGTGCATGGAGTGCCCTTATACAGAGTGTGCGACGACATCTCCACTACTGCAGTGTGTCGTCCTGCTTTCACACCTACCTCAATTGCCCCTTCGTTGTACAGTGCTAATCGTGTGGATTTCGCAGACTACCGCCTCATACACAAGAAAAAAGTGCTATAGACAAAGGATTTTCGCTTTGCTTCGGAGATATGCGTAGCTGCCATAAAGACTGTGGTTCCAGCAGATCAAGCCGAAGGCGTAACAGAAATGGGCCAGCTATGCAGAAGCTGCTTCAAGTACTTCACAGCAAAGGTGACTGAATCACAACACGCAGCAATGTTGCCCACATTTGAAAGAAAATCTGACAAGAACCTGCCATCAAAAGTAACATTAAGGAAAGTGGCTTCCACAACGGCCTAAAACAGTTCATGACACGAGCACTCTCATCCACCCGGAATGCTCTGCATAACTTACGTTACCCCTTCTTACCTTCGTCGCCTTGTCTTCTTCGCTGCCAAGTTCTTGTTATTCTGTGTACTGTAAATATGCTTCGATATGATCACCGTGGACAAATATACCTCTTATAAAGACGCAAAAGTATTCTAAAGCATTCTGTTCTTCAGGGGCTCCCAGCACTTGCAATGCATGTGTGTCACCCCGCAAAAAATGTGAGCACATGTGGTTGCTCCACAATCTACATTCAGCGATTACAACAATATTATGAACGCAAGCGCTCAGAACGGTTTCAAATGATAGCAATTTCTTTTTATGTGAAGACAGAAGTTGAAAGTCCCTTTGGAAAATTCAATTTTGCGACACGCTGCCACGGCTTGAATGCGCTTCGCGTACGGGGCTGGCAAAAAATTCACAGTGCGCCTACCGATAAAGTCCGACTTTTGACTTCTCTTCTGTGCATAGTCTAAGGAACTACCTACAACATATAAAATTTTCGAGGCAAGTTTTTGGTGGGGTTTTTTAGATAAAGGCTTCCAAAATTCGTCGTTTTTTGGTGGTATGGTGTTACTGAAAGAGGTACCGCTTACGTTCCTGACAGAGTAGAGCAACAAATTATACATCATTCGAGAGCCACATGAATGACAAATTAAATGGCATAAAGCTCAATCTTATCCGTTTTGTACATCGTCCGCAAAGTTGCAGTGAATATGGTGCTTTTCGGCACTTTGAGTCAACTTTGATATTTTTTGTAGACAAATAAAAACGGGCACAGCACTGCCAACGCAGGATCCTATTGTGCCCTAAGTGGTCTAAAGCCAGATCAAGAAATTTCTATAATGCGAGAAGAAATAGCCTTGTAGCGAACGCTCAAACCCGCGCGCGACGACATCGTCTTATGAGAGGCAGTTGTTTCCTCCTCTCCTACTTCCCACAACGCGCAGCGCAGAGAATTCGGAAAGCGTTTATTTCTCCTAACTCACCGATGGCTTCAACATAATTTGTTTTCCCGTTCATTCGAAACATCGAGTGTACCGGATTGTTCGATTTGAGATGGAACTAGCCAGTATTCACTGTAGTCCCAGAGCAAATCTTTTACATTAGCAAATATGATGCGACCTGGCAAAATGAATTCGCAAATGAGGTTACATTCCAGAAAGAGCTACCAAAGACATGGGATGAGAGCGTGCCTACTTTGATTATAGTCGACGATCTCATGACTGAGAAGAAATGACTGCAAGAAATGGTTCATCTCTATACGAGAGCATCACATCATAAGAACGCATCCATTATTTTTCTTTGTCAGTACTTATTTTACAATGACGTCAACTATAGTACATTATTTCACAATAGCACATATATAATATTATTTAATAATTTAAGGTCACGCACGCAACTGGAACTTTTAGGAGGCCAGATCTTCCGCAAAGCTCAATTACCGTATTTTATCAGTGCATTTGAGCAGGCAACAGAGAAACCATTTGGTTACCTATTGATTGACCTACACCCTCTGACGCAGTCTCAATTTCGACTGCGAACAGGCATTACTGGAAACGTTCGCCGGTTTGTTTTCTTGCCAAAATGTAAAGTCTGCGTCATCATTTAACTTTTCTAAAAGTCCTTGCAACGTGTACTCCTAAAGAGCGTGATGAGATTTTAAAGGAGGCGCCACCTCATATCATAGAAGCTCTTTCTGAAGTCTGTAAGAATATTGTGGCAAGGAAACAGGGTTGGCAAGGTTTATTTGGGTTGATGCTGGAACTTCCAGAAACGGGAGCGAGCGAGCGAGCGTGCCCAAACCGGAGATCACGATGGCGATCGTCTGCCTCACAATTTCCCCCGGCGGAGAAAAGGAGGCAACCTGGCGACTGATGAACGGGACGGTCAGGTGGTGATGAAAGGCTTAAGGCGGGTGACGTGGACGGTTTCAGTGCCGCGGTGTCGACGGTCAGGAGGAGGCTCAACGGGTTCCACGACATAGTTCACCTCTGAGGTACGGCGAAGGACGCGGTAAGGGCCAAGGTATCGGGAAATGAGCTTTTCGCATAAGCCAGGAGTGCGAATGGGCGCCCAGAGCCATACTTTATCGCCGACACGAAATTCAGCGTGCCGGTGGCACTCATCGTAGCGATGCTTGGCGAGCGCTTGGTGGTGAAAAGTACGGAAACGGGCCAGTTGGCGGCATTCTTCGGTACGGGAAGTAGCGTCGGCCAAGGGTAGGTTGTGATCGGTTTGCGGGGAGTAAGGGAAAATGGTGTCGATGGTGCACAAGGGCTCGCGGCCATAAACAAGGCGGAAAGGGCTGAAGCCCGTGGTGGCTTGCACTGCCGAATTGTAGGCAAACGTGACGTAGGGGAGGATGGCGTGCCAGTTGCTGTGATTGGCAGACACGTAACAAGCCAGCATATCAGCGAGGGTGTGATTAAAGCGCTCCGTAAGTCCATTTGTTTGAGGGTGGTAGGCAGAAGTGGGAGTGTGCACCGCAGAGCAAGCCCGGAAGGTCTCCTGAAGCAGGGCGGCCAAGAAAGAACGGCCACGGTCGCTGATGATAACCCGCGGGGCGCCGTGACGTAGGAGAATGTAGTTGACGAAGAAGTGGGCAATTTATTCTGACGACCCGGAGACGAGGGCGGCGGATTCTACGTACCGGGTGACATGGTCTATAGCGACAATAACCCACCGATTGCCGGAGGGTGTTATAGGGAGTGGGCCGAAAAGGTCGATCCCAATGCGTTCAAACAGGTGCTGGGGTGGGGTTAGGGGTTGAAGAAGGCCTGTGGGGGGCGGAGAGGAAGGCTTGCGTCGTTGACAGACGAGGCAGGCGTCGACGTACCGGTGAACATTACTATACATCCGAGGCCAAAAGTAACGCTGGCGGACACGGTTATAGGTCTTTAAGAAGCCGAGATGACCAGCCGTCACGTCATCGTGGAGGGAACGTAGTATTTGCCGGCGGATGCAGGGAGGCGCGGCCAGAAGAAGTCGTGCGCCGTCGGGGTAGTAATTGTGCCAATATAAGTCCTCGTCGGACAAGGTGAAATGTTTACTCTCGCGGATAACTTTCCGGTTGGTGGCTGGACATGTACCATCAAGGTGGCGGATTATAGGGGAAAATGTGGTATCCTTGAGCTGCTCCGTTCGAAGGAATGTGGGGTCGAAGGAGGTCAGAGGACAGCAAAGTAGGAGGGAAGGATCCGAGGCAGGGGACGGTTGCTCGAGGGGTGGTGACAGCTCGTGCGGAAGGGGACAACGGGAAAGTGCGTCGGCATCAGAGTGGAAGTGGCCCGACTTGTACTTCACAGACACGTCGAACTCTTGAAGTCGTAGTGTCCACCTTCTAAGGCGGCCAACGGGATCTTTGAGGGTGCCGAGCCAACACAGGGCGTGGTGATCGGTAATAACAGAGAAGGGCCGGCCGTAAAGATACGGACGAAATTTCTGTATGGCCCAGATGACGGCAAGGCACTCCTTCTCAGTGGTGGTGTAATTACGTTCGTTCTTAGACAGGGTACGACTCGCAAAAGCGACAGGGTGTTCCATGGGAGCGTCAGAGGGGCGTTGAGCCAGTACCGCGCCCATGCCGACCCCGCTAGCGTCCGTATGCAGCTCTGTAGGTACGGAAGGGACAAAGTGCTGAAGGACTGGAGCCGAAGTCAGGAGGGATTTGAGGCGATGAAAAGCTACACCACACGAAGGGGTCCAACAGTATTGGGCATCTTTCGTCAAAAGGCTGGTGAGAGGCGCAGCGATATCGGCAAAGGCAGTGGCGTCGGAACTATTTTTCCAGTGGGGGAGCGAAAAAAAGCGCTACCATAAACATCATCATCATCATCATCACTTATTTTCCTTGAGGGCTCATGCTGGCGTTATACAGGGTTGCTACACAAACTGTAAACGTGCTCCAGGCAAACGACATCTGCATATTTGTACAGTAGACTTAAAATAGCATTGCAGAAGTATTGTAATGAAATAACGCTTGGTGGTGGGCTAGTTGGTATGCGTTCAGTGCGTCCGGCTTTTTTTTTTTTACTTCTGCGCAGTGCCTAGACCTCTATGTCAAGTAATGTGTAAGGAACTTCGGGGACTTGTCCCCGGAACCGTCGTCGCGGCATGTACGCGTGCCGCGACTGGAAGCGAATATCGTCCGATCCGCAAGCCTTCTGCGAAGAAACCACCATTTCCTGGGGCGGTCTGGAGCTCAGCAAGAATGTGTCCCTTTGACACCCAGCTCTTTGACTGGGTGTCACGCTGTCGTTATCAGTCCAGGGCGACTCAATAGGAAAAGCCGGGTAAATGACAACAGCGGGTAGTTTTGGACATCAGTACGGTGGAAAGTGAGGAGCCAGCAATCCGCTTAACCGCTAGAATATTTTACTGTGACAAGTGAACATATACATAATATGAAGACAACAAACAAGCTGCGATACATATCTCTTACCAGAGGTGTGGCCTTCTCCGATGTCTATGGCGTTTGATAATCATGTAACGCTGCTGCAGGCGACAACTTGATGGCGCTCCCTCGACGTTGCCGTTGGAATCCGACACGTGAACACAACACCGGTGCGACGTTTCGTCTCAGTCAATCGCACTTATTGTCGTACTACAGGTCTCACACGCCAGCTCGAAGTGGGCACCCTGGCCACAACCGACTGAAATCTGTGGCTGCACCTGGCAAACCGCCCCTATAACAACCTTCAACCGGGCGGTATCTTTGTATCCTTATTTCCCCCAGATGTCTTGTGTCTTGCGTGTCTTTCGCGATTCCCGTTTGCGCCTCTATCCCCCCCCCAAAACCCACTCACCGTGGATGAGTCTGGTAATGCTTGCGCCTACCGGTACAGACTTTCGGACTGATTTATTGCACTTCGAAACCTCGACAGTGCACTTCGTACCACAAACCTTGCCATGGTCAACTCCAGAACCCTGTGAACCTGACACCTTTGGTATGTAGCTCTTCTCAAACGGTCTCCGCACAGTGACAGTGGTAGGCTCTCTGTTTATTGCTCTCTAAATTTATGACTGCTGAGAGAACACATGCACGGGCCTTTCCGTTACACCGTAGAAGAATACGACGCTGGGCTGACACTGGGGGAGCCGTGCTCCCCCATCCGTAAATGTGGGGGAGCCGTCGCTCCCCCTGCTCCCCCTGTTCCGCCGCCCCCGGGCAAAGCCCCTGATAAACCGTCGAAAGTACGAACATAGTCCAATGAAACTGCGCAAATCTCATATGTTTGTTGGAGTGGGGAAGTCGTCCACGGCGCGTACCTTGTCGGGGTCAGGTGAGACGCCCTGAGCGGAAACGATGTGGCCCAACACTTTGATCTGCCGATAGCCAAAGTGGCACTTCTTGTGATTTAATTGCAGGCCAGCAGCGGCGAAGCAGTCGAAAACGGCCCGTAGCTGGTGCAAGTGTTGAGGAAATGTCTGAGAGTACACGATGACATCATCCAAATAGCAAAGGCAGACATGCCATCGAAGGCCACGCAGAACAGTATCCATGAGGCGCTCGAAAGTCGCAGGTGCGTTGGTGAGTCCGAAGGGCATTACCTTAAATTCATATAAGCCATCAGGTGTAGTGAATGCCGTTTTTTCGATATCACTGTCCGCCATAGGGATTTGCAGTATCCAGAGCGCAAGTCCAGAGAAGAAAAGAAATTAGCATCACTGAGGGCATCCAGGGCGTCATCAATCCGGGGCATGGGGTAGACGTCGCGACGTGTTATCTTGTTCAGCCGACGGTAATCAACGCAGAACCGTATGCTGCCGTCTTTTTTCGTTACTAAGACAACAGGCGACGCCCAAGGGCTGGATGAGGGCTGAATAATGCCCCGAGAAAGCATGTCGGACACCTCCTTCTCGATCACTGCGCGCTCTGACGCAGAAACTCTGTACGGGCGCTGACGAACGGGAGGGGAGGCGCCGGTGTCGATGCGGTGATGCACTCCTTTTGCGACTCCCAAGGGTGGCTTGCCAAGATCGAAGAGGTGGGAATACGTCGTTAATAGTGAAATGAGGGATGCGCGGTCGTCAGAGGAAAGAGTAGAAGCGATCATAGTGGTCAGGGAAGTAGGATTGACAGGCGTGTGCAAGCGAGCGGGTTGCGGCATAACGTTGAGGGGAGCAAGGACATCGATGGGGTCACAGTCCTCGGCTGTGGCGACGACGAAGCCAGCGGGTAGGAAAGCAGCCACGTCGGCGGTGTTGGTTATGGGCATAGTCTCTGGCGGTGTGAGGGAACGGGCAATTTCTTCACGCACAAGATGCTGAAGGGTATCATGACTAAGAGGCGGGGTGAGCGTGGGAGCAGGGCCTGGTAACGGTGCGACACGGATCCCTGCACGCACGAGTTCTTCGCGCAGCACGTCACGAATCATGCTACGGACAGTGTCTAGAGTGGGCGACGCCGGAAAAATACCTGTGGCCGTTGACGAGAACGCATGGAGGGAAGGTATTCGTGCATTTCTCGCGTCTCGAAGTGAACGACAAAGAGACATGACGTCAGCGACGGTCGTGGGAGCTTTGCTGACAAGAAGTTGAAACGCATCTTCACGAACGCCTTTAAGAATGTGTTTGATTTTGTCGCTCTCTGACATCTTCTGGTTTACCTTTGCACATAAGGAAAGAACGTTCTCAATGTACGACGGGTAGGGTTCTTCGGGAGCTTGCACGCGATGGGAAAGTTTATGCTCAGCATCCACTTTCCGGTAGGCTGGGCGGCCGAATAGCTCTCGGGCACTGGTGGTGAATGCGACCCAGTCAGCAAAATCAGCTTCGTGGTTCAAGAATCATGTCTTGGCTAAGTCGGACAGATGGAATATGACATTGTTGAGCTTGGTAGCGTCGTCCCACTTGTTGTAGGCGCTCACCCTAGCATAAGTGTCGAGCCACTCGTCGATGTCAGCGCCATCCGTACCAGAAAATGATAGCGGGTCCCACTGACGGAGAGCAGGCGCAAGGACAGGACGAACGTCCCCAATAACGGCGTCAGTTGACATTCTGGCGAGCGAGCGGCCAGAACGTAGCTCCAGAGTGGGAGTGGAGTGTAAGCAGGGAACGGTAGCACCTCCACCAAATGTGGCAAGGAAACAGGGTTTGCCAGGTTTATTCGGGTTGATGCTGGAACTTCCAGAAACGGGAGCGAGCAAGCGAGCGTGCCCGAACCGAAGATCACGATGGCGATCGTCTGCCTCACAATATATTGAAGGGTAATATTAAGCTACCGCCCAGATTGTTCAAAGAGCTGGAAAGGTATAAACACACCATTCGATACATTGCATATAAAACGCTGCATAAATCACCAAAAAGACTAAGATCCTTCCTCTGTCGTCAGAGGGGTGGATTAGTGCCACTGATCCCCTTATTACTCACGGGATTAACCTCGGATGCTCGGTGGTGTCGCAGGTTGTGCTCTAGCAAAGACGGTAGGTGTCTAAAAAATGGCTACAAAGGTTGAGGTATTG
>NW_026999646.1:0-21130 GCF_037126465.1 Ornithodoros turicata
CATACACGCGTGTTAGTCCGCAGGTAGAAATTCAAAAGAATCGCCCATATTTTGAAAATAATGTGTTTGTCGAAAGCATAAACGTGCAAAGTTCATCAGGCAGCCACTCCTGTCCGAAATACCGCATACACGCGTGTTTAGTCCGCACGTAGAAATTCAAAAGAATCACCCATATTTTAAAAATAGTGTTTGTCGAAAGCATAAACCTGCAAAGTTCACCAGGCAGCCACTCTTATCCGAAATACCGCATACACGCATGTTTAGTCCCCATGTACAAAACCAAAAGAATCATCTATAATTTGAAAATACTGCCATGGTCGGAAGCATAAATGTGCAAAGTTCATCAGGCAGCCACTCTTCTGCGATATACAGCATACATGCGTGTTTAGTCCGCACGTAGAAATTCAAAAGAATCACACATATTTTGAAAATAATGTGTTTGTCGAAAGCATAAACGTGCAAAGTTCATCAGGCAGCCACTCTTGTCCGAAATACCGCATACGAGCGTGTTTTCTCCGCACGAACAAAACCAAAAGCATCATCCATAATTTGAAAATAATGCCATGGTCGAAAGCATAAACGTGCAAAGTTCATCAGGCAGCCACTCGTGTCCGAAATACCGCATACACGAGTGTTTAGTCCGCACGTAGAAATTCAAAAGAATCACCCATATTTTGAAAATATTGTGTTTGTCGAAAGCATAAAGGTGCAAAGTTCACCAGGGAGCCACTGTAGCCCAAAATACCGCATACACGCGTGTTTAGTCCGCACGTAGAAATTCAAAAGAATCACCCATATTTTGAAAATAATGTGTTTGTCGAAAGCATAAACGTGCAAAGTTCATCAGGCAGCCACTCCTGTCCGAAATACCGCATACACGCGTGTTTAGTCCGCACGTGCAAAACAAAAAGAATCACCTATAATTTGAAACTAGTGTCATTCTCGAAAGCACAAACGTGCAAAGTTCATCAGGCAGCCGCTCCTGTCCGAAATACCGCTTACACGCGTGTTAAGTCCGCACGTAGAAATTCAAAAGAATCACCCATATTTTGAAAATAATGTGTTTGTCGAAAGCATAAACGTGCAAAGTTCATCAGGCAGCCACTCTTGTCCGAAATACCGCATACAAGCGTGTTTTCTCCGCACGAACAAAACCAAAAGCATCATCCATAATTTGAAAATAATGCCATGGTCGAAAGCATAAACGTGCAAAGTTCATCAGGCAGCCGCTCCTGTCCGAAATACCGCATACACGCGTGTTTAGTCCGCACGTAGAAATTCAAAAGAATCACCCATATTTTGAAAATAATGTGTTTGTCGAAAACATAAACGTGCAAAGTTCATCAGGCAGCCACTCTTGTCCGAAATACCGCATACGAGCGTGTTTTCTCCGCACGAACAAAACCAAAAGCATCATCCATAATTTGAAAATAATGCCATGGTCGAAAGCATAAACGTGCAAAGTTCATCAGGCAGCCACTCGTGTCCGAAATACCGCATACACGAGTGTTTAGTCCGCACGTAGAAATTCAAAAGAATCACCCATATTTTGAAAATATTGTGTTTGTCGAAAGCATAAAGGTGCAAAGTTCACCAGGGAGCCACTGTAGCCCAAAATACCGCATACACGCGTGTTTAGTCCGCACGTAGAAATTCAAAAGAATCACCCATATTTTGAAAATAATGTGTTTGTCGAAAGCATAAACGTGCAAAGTTCATCAGGCAGCCACTCCTGTCCGAAATACCGCATACACGCGTGTTTAGTCCGCACGTGCAAAACAAAAAGAATCACCTATAATTTGAAACTAGTGTCATTCTCGAAAGCACAAACGTGCAAAGTTCATCAGGCAGCCGCTCCTGTCCGAAATACCGCTTACACGCGTGTTAAGTCCGCACGTAGAAATTCAAAAGAATCACCCATATTTTGAAAATAATGTGTTTGTCGAAAGCATAAACGTGCAAAGTTCATCAGGCAGCCACTCTTGTCCGAAATACCGCATACAAGCGTGTTTTCTCCGCACGAACAAAACCAAAAGCATCATCCATAATTTGAAAATAATGCCATGGTCGAAAGCATAAACGTGCAAAGTTCATCAGGCAGCCGCTCCTGTCCGAAATACCGCATACACGCGTGTTTAGTCCGCACGTAGAAATTCAAAAGAATCACCCATATTTTGAAAATAATGTGTTTGTCGAAAACATAAACGTGCAAAGTTCATCAGGCAGCCACTCTTGTCCGAAATACCGCATACGAGCGTGTTTTCTCCGCACGAACAAAACCAAAAGCATCATCCATAATTTGAAAATAATGCCATGGTCGAAAGCATAAACGTGCAAAGTTCATCAGGCAGCCACTCGTGTCCGAAATACCGCATACACGAGTGTTTAGTCCGCACGTAGAAATTCAAAAGAATCACCCATATTTTGAAAATATTGTGTTTGTCGAAAGCATAAAGGTGCAAAGTTCACCAGGGAGCCACTGTAGCCCAAAATACCGCATACACGCGTGTTTAGTCCGCACGTAGAAATTCAAAAGAATCACCCATATTTTGAAAATAATGTGTTTGTCGAAAGCATAAACGTGCAAAGTTCATCAGGCAGCCACTCCTGTCCGAAATACCGCATACACGCGTGTTTAGTCCGCACGTGCAAAACAAAAAGAATCACCTATAATTTGAAACTAGTGTCATTCTCGAAAGCACAAACGTGCAAAGTTCATCAGGCAGCCGCTCCTGTCCGAAATACCGCTTACACGCGTGTTAAGTCCGCACGTAGAAATTCAAAAGAATCACCCATATTTTGAAAATAATGTGTTTGTCGAAAGCATAAACGTGCAAAGTTCATCAGGCAGCCACTCTTGTCCGAAATACCGCATACAAGCGTGTTTTCTCCGCACGAACAAAACCAAAAGCATCATCCATAATTTGAAAATAATGCCATGGTCGAAAGCATAAACGTGCAAAGTTCATCAGGCAGCCGCTCCTGTCCGAAATACCGCATACACGCGTGTTTAGTCCGCACGTAGAAATTCAAAAGAATCACCCATATTTTGAAAATAATGTGTTTGTCGAAAACATAAACGTGCAAAGTTCATCAGGCAGCCGCTCCTGTTCGAAATACCGCATACACGCGTGTTTAGTCCGCACGTACAAATTCAAAAGAATCACCCATATTTTGAAAATATTGTGTTTGTCGAAAGCATAAACGTGCAAAGTTCATCAGGCAGCCGCTCCTGTTCGAAATACCGCATACACGAGTGTTTAGTCCGCACGTAGAAATTCAAAAGAATCACCCATATTTTGAAAATATTGTGTTTGTCGAAAGCATAAAGGTGCAAAGTTCACCAGGGAGCCACTGTAGCCCAAAATACCGCATACACGCGTGTTTAGTCCGCACGTAGAAATTCAAAAGAATCACCCATATTTTGAAAATAATGTGTTTGTCGAAAGCATAAACGTGCAAAGTTCATCAGGCAGCCACTCCTGTCCGAAATACCGCATACACGCGTGTTTAGTCCGCACGTAGAAATTCAAAAGAATCACCCATATTTTAAAAATAGTGTTTGTCGAAAGCATAA
This sequence comes from Ornithodoros turicata, assembly GCF_037126465.1. Lineage (NCBI taxonomy): Eukaryota > Metazoa > Arthropoda > Arachnida > Ixodida > Argasidae > Ornithodoros > Ornithodoros turicata. The sequence continues at coordinate 3,578 of NW_026999646.1, forward strand.
ACCTGCAAAGTTCACCAGGCAGCCACTCTTATCCGAAATACCGCATACACGCATGTTTAGTCCCCATGTACAAAACCAAAAGAATCATCTATAATTTGAAAATACTGCCATGGTCGGAAGCATAAATGTGCAAAGTTCATCAGGCAGCCACTCTTCTGCGATATACAGCATACATGCGTGTTTAGTCCGCACGTAGAAATTCAAAAGAATCACACATATTTTGAAAATAATGTGTTTGTCGAAAGCATAAACGTGCAAAGTTCATCAGGCAGCCACTCTTGTCCGAAATACCGCATACGAGCTTGTTTTCTCCGCACGAACAAAACCAAAAGCATCATCCATAATTTGAAAATAATGCCATGGTCGAAAGCATAAACGTGCAAAGTTCATCAGGCAGCCACTCCTGTCCGAAATACCGCATACACGAGTGTTTAGTCCGCACGTAGAAATTCAAAAGAATCACCCATATTTTGAAAATATTGTGTTTGTCGAAAGCATAAAGGTGCAAAGTTCACCAGGGAGCCACTGTAGCCCAAAATACCGCATACACGCGTGTTTAGTCCGCACGTAGAAATTCAAAAGAATCACCCATATTTTGAAAATAATGTGTTTGTCGAAAACATAAACGTGCAAAGTTCATCAGGCAGCCGCTCCTGTTCGAAATACCGCATACACGCGTGTTTAGTCCGCACGTACAAATTCAAAAGAATCACCCATATTTTGAAAATATTGTGTTTGTCGAAAGCATAAACGTGCAAAGTTCATCAGGCAGCCGCTCCTGTTCGAAATACCGCATACACGAGTGTTTAGTCCGCACGTAGAAATTCAAAAGAATCACCCATATTTTGAAAATATTGTGTTTGTCGAAAGCATAAAGGTGCAAAGTTCACCAGGGAGCCACTGTAGCCCAAAATACCGCATACACGCGTGTTTAGTCCGCAGGTAGAAATTCAAAAGAATCGCCCATATTTTGAAAATAATGTGTTTGTCGAAAGCATAAACGTGCAAAGTTCATCAGGCAGCCACTCCTGTCCGAAATACCGCATACACGCGTGTTTAGTCCGCACGTGCAAAACAAAAAGAATCACCTATAATTTGAAACTAGTGTCATTCTCGAAAGCACAAACGTGCAAAGTTCATCAGGCAGCCGCTCCTGTCCGAAATACCGCTTACACGCGTGTTAAGTCCGCACGTAGAAATTCAAAAGAATCACCCATATTTTGAAAATAATGTGTTTGTCGAAAGCATAAACGTGCAAAGTTCATCAGGCAGCCACTCTTGTCCGAAATACCGCATACAAGCGTGTTTTCTCCGCACGAACAAAACCAAAAGCATCATCCATAATTTGAAAATAATGCCATGGTCGAAAGCATAAACGTGCAAAGTTCATCAGGCAGCCGCTCCTGTCCGAAATACCGCATACACGCGTGTTTAGTCCGCACGTAGAAATTCAAAAGAATCACCCATATTTTGAAAATAATGTGTTTGTCGAAAACATAAACGTGCAAAGTTCATCAGGCAGCCACTCTTGTCCGAAATACCGCATACGAGCGTGTTTTCTCCGCACGAACAAAACCAAAAGCATCATCCATAATTTGAAAATAATGCCATGGTCGAAAGCATAAACGTGCAAAGTTCATCAGGCAGCCACTCGTGTCCGAAATACCGCATACACGAGTGTTTAGTCCGCACGTAGAAATTCAAAAGAATCACCCATATTTTGAAAATATTGTGTTTGTCGAAAGCATAAAGGTGCAAAGTTCACCAGGGAGCCACTGTAGCCCAAAATACCGCATACACGCGTGTTTAGTCCGCACGTAGAAATTCAAAAGAATCACCCATATTTTGAAAATAATGTGTTTGTCGAAAGCATAAACGTGCAAAGTTCATCAGGCAGCCACTCCTGTCCGAAATACCGCATACACGCGTGTTTAGTCCGCACGTGCAAAACAAAAAGAATCACCTATAATTTGAAACTAGTGTCATTCTCGAAAGCACAAACGTGCAAAGTTCATCAGGCAGCCGCTCCTGTCCGAAATACCGCTTACACGCGTGTTAAGTCCGCACGTAGAAATTCAAAAGAATCACCCATATTTTGAAAATAATGTGTTTGTCGAAAGCATAAACGTGCAAAGTTCATCAGGCAGCCACTCTTGTCCGAAATACCGCATACAAGCGTGTTTTCTCCGCACGAACAAAACCAAAAGCATCATCCATAATTTGAAAATAATGCCATGGTCGAAAGCATAAACGTGCAAAGTTCATCAGGCAGCCGCTCCTGTCCGAAATACCGCATACACGCGTGTTTAGTCCGCACGTAGAAATTCAAAAGAATCACCCATATTTTGAAAATAATGTGTTTGTCGAAAACATAAACGTGCAAAGTTCATCAGGCAGCCGCTCCTGTTCGAAATACCGCATACACGCGTGTTTAGTCCGCACGTACAAATTCAAAAGAATCACCCATATTTTGAAAATATTGTGTTTGTCGAAAGCATAAACGTGCAAAGTTCATCAGGCAGCCGCTCCTGTTCGAAATACCGCATACACGAGTGTTTAGTCCGCACGTAGAAATTCAAAAGAATCACCCATATTTTGAAAATATTGTGTTTGTCGAAAGCATAAAGGTGCAAAGTTCACCAGGGAGCCACTGTAGCCCAAAATACCGCATACACGCGTGTTTAGTCCGCACGTAGAAATTCAAAAGAATCACCCATATTTTGAAAATAATGTGTTTGTCGAAAGCATAAACGTGCAAAGTTCATCAGGCAGCCACTCCTGTCCGAAATACCGCATACACGCGTGTTTAGTCCGCACGTAGAAATTCAAAAGAATCACCCATATTTTAAAAATAGTGTTTGTCGAAAGCATAAACCTGCAAAGTTCACCAGGCAGCCACTCTTATCCGAAATACCGCATACACGCATGTTTAGTCCCCATGTACAAAACCAAAAGAATCATCTATAATTTGAAAATACTGCCATGGTCGGAAGCATAAATGTGCAAAGTTCATCAGGCAGCCACTCTTCTGCGATATACAGCATACATGCGTGTTTAGTCCGCACGTAGAAATTCAAAAGAATCACACATATTTTGAAAATAATGTGTTTGTCGAAAGCATAAACGTGCAAAGTTCATCAGGCAGCCACTCTTGTCCGAAATACCGCATACGAGCGTGTTTTCTCCGCACGAACAAAACCAAAAGCATCATCCATAATTTGAAAATAATGCCATGGTCGAAAGCATAAACGTGCAAAGTTCATCAGGCAGCCACTCGTGTCCGAAATACCGCATACACGAGTGTTTAGTCCGCACGTAGAAATTCAAAAGAATCACCCATATTTTGAAAATATTGTGTTTGTCGAAAGCATAAAGGTGCAAAGTTCACCAGGGAGCCACTGTAGCCCAAAATACCGCATACACGCGTGTTTAGTCCGCACGTAGAAATTCAAAAGAATCACCCATATTTTGAAAATAATGTGTTTGTCGAAAGCATAAACGTGCAAAGTTCATCAGGCAGCCACTCCTGTCCGAAATACCGCATACACGCGTGTTTAGTCCGCACGTGCAAAACAAAAAGAATCACCTATAATTTGAAACTAGTGTCATTGTCGAAAGCACAAACGTGCAAAGTTCATCAGGCAGCCGCTCCTGTCCGAAATACCGCTTACACGCGTGTTAAGTCCGCACGTAGAAATTCAAAAGAATCACCCATATTTTGAAAATAATGTGTTTGTCGAAAGCATAAACGTGCAAAGTTCATCAGGCAGCCACTCTTGTCCGAAATACCGCATACAAGCGTGTTTTCTCCGCACGAACAAAACCAAAAGCATCATCCATAATTTGAAAATAATGCCATGGTCGAAAGCATAAACGTGCAAAGTTCATCAGGCAGCCGCTCCTGTCCGAAATACCGCATACACGCGTGTTTAGTCCGCACGTAGAAATTCAAAAGAATCACCCATATTTTGAAAATAATGTGTTTGTCGAAAACATAAACGTGCAAAGTTCATCAGGCAGCCGCTCCTGTTCGAAATACCGCATACACGCGTGTTTAGTCCGCACGTACAAATTCAAAAGAATCACCCATATTTTGAAAATATTGTGTTTGTCGAAAGCATAAACGTGCAAAGTTCATCAGGCAGCCGCTCCTGTTCGAAATACCGCATACACGAGTGTTTAGTCCGCACGTAGAAATTCAAAAGAATCACCCATATTTTGAAAATATTGTGTTTGTCGAAAGCATAAAGGTGCAAAGTTCACCAGGGAGCCACTGTAGCCCAAAATACCGCATACACGCGTGTTTAGTCCGCACGTAGAAATTCAAAAGAATCACCCATATTTTGAAAATAATGTGTTTGTCGAAAGCATAAACGTGCAAAGTTCATCAGGCAGCCACTCCTGTCCGAAATACCGCATACACGCGTGTTTAGTCCGCACGTAGAAATTCAAAAGAATCACCCATATTTTAAAAATAGTGTTTGTCGAAAGCATAAACCTGCAAAGTTCACCAGGCAGCCACTCTTATCCGAAATACCGCATACACGCATGTTTAGTCCCCATGTACAAAACCAAAAGAATCATCTATAATTTGAAAATACTGCCATGGTCGGAAGCATAAATGTGCAAAGTTCATCAGGCAGCCACTCTTCTGCGATATACAGCATACATGCGTGTTTAGTCCGCACGTAGAAATTCAAAAGAATCACACATATTTTGAAAATAATGTGTTTGTCGAAAGCATAAACGTGCAAAGTTCATCAGGCAGCCACTCTTGTCCGAAATACCGCATACGAGCTTGTTTTCTCCGCACGAACAAAACCAAAAGCATCATCCATAATTTGAAAATAATGCCATGGTCGAAAGCATAAACGTGCAAAGTTCATCAGGCAGCCACTCCTGTCCGAAATACCGCATACACGAGTGTTTAGTCCGCACGTAGAAATTCAAAAGAATCACCCATATTTTGAAAATATTGTGTTTGTCGAAAGCATAAAGGTGCAAAGTTCACCAGGGAGCCACTGTAGCCCAAAATACCGCATACACGCGTGTTTAGTCCGCACGTAGAAATTCAAAAGAATCACCCATATTTTGAAAATAATGTGTTTGTCGAAAGCATAAACGTTTTGATTTTGATTTGATTCGGGTTTTATTGGCGCATCAGCTACAAAGGCCATAGTGCGCCAAATACCACTGAAGACTAGTTAGTTAAAAATTACATGTGCAGGACTAAAATTTAAAGTAACTGTTACATTAGTATTTAAAATCACAGATCTTTTAAAAATCCAGTATCTTTAAAAAACCTATAAACGTTCTCAAAAGGAACAAAGCTGTCATCTCCCAGCAGTAGCATTGGATGGAGGGGCAAAAAGGTTCTATAAAAGGGAGAAAAATGATGTTGACGAAGATGTTGGTACGCTGGACACGTGATGAGGATGTGAATGATCGAAAGCTGTTCACCACAGTGGTTGCATTCTGTTGGGTCTTCTTCTCGTAGAAGATACCCATGTGTCAAGTATGTGTGTCCCAAACGAAGGCGGGAGGATAACACTTCATATAGTCGATTGGACATACCAGGTGAACTGGAGCCTACATAGGGCTTGATACTGTGTAATTTATTATTGGTTTGCATGTCCCAAGATGTTTGCCAGTCATTATTGATGCATCTTTTCAGACGTAGTTTGAGATCTTGATATGGAATTTCGAAAGGGGTTATGTCACCTGTTAACGCAGCCGTAGCAGCATGATCAGCTTGTTTATTGCCAGGTATGCCAACATGACTGGGTACCCAGCAGAAGAGTACCTGATAGGCCCTATTAGCTATAGTGCTTGCCAGGCTCCTTGCACGATGAACTACCAGGTTTTTAGTGGGGTGTATGTTACAAATAGCCTGCAGAGAACTGAGAGAATCTGTGTATATTACTGAGGATCTTATGTGGTTTTGTATGATGTAGTTGAGGGCTAAAATTATTCCATACACTTCAGCAGTAAAAATAGACATGGTGTTCTGTAGCCGGTGTGAACGTGTGACAACTCCAGTAACCATAGCACATGAAACCCTAGTATTTGTTTTCGATCCATCCGTGTAGAATTCAACATGATTGCCAAAGGTTTTCCTTAGGTGCTCAAATTCCTGTTTCAGTACAATGTTTGGGGTATTACGTTTGTCATATCTAGTGAGTGATCTATCATATTTTGGGTGAGGTTGCCATGGAGGGATTTTTTTACTGCACTCAAGGATCATGGACTTATATTCTGTAAAGCCATAGTGCTCAATTTCCTTAGACATGCGCATACTAAATGGCAATACCGCTGAAGGCCTGTTTAAAAAGAGTTGTTTATATTGTGTGTCTCTTACAGCAGGGATCGCCGGGTTTTGTGGGTAGCCTCTAATCCTTAATGCGTATGACGTACTCAGGTAGAACCGCCGCCTTTCGAGAGACCACTCATTGGTTTCTACGTAAAGGCTCTCGACAGGCGAGGTCCGGAAAGCTCCAAGGACCAGGCGCAGTCCCAGGTGATGTACAGGGTCCAACATTTTCAGAGTAGAAGGTCGTGCTGACCCATACACCACACAACCGTAATCAAGTTTTGAAAGGACAGTGGAGACATAGATTCGGTGTAACGTATCGCGATCTGCTCCCCAGGATCGGTGTGAGAGTACCTTTAAAATGTTCAAAGACTTTATGCATTTTTTCTTGAGGGTTTTCAGGTGAGCTGAGAATGAGAGTTTTTCGTCGAAAATGAGACCAAGGAATTTGTGTTCAGATTTCACGCTTATACTTTGGTTGCACATAGAAAGAGTGGGGTCTGGGAACATTCTACGAAACTTCGAGAAACGAACACAGACTGTCTTGTCGGGAGAGAATTTGAAGCCATTTTCCTGAGACCATTTAACCAGTTTATTTATTGTTAGCTGTAGCTGACGTTCGCACACCGATAGGTTAGAGGAGCAATAAGAAATCTGAACATCGTCGACGTACAACGAGTATTTGATTGATGAAGGGATAACACTTGCTAAAGAGTTCATTTTTACAATGAAAAGGGTTACGCTAAGTACGGATCCCTGCGGGACACCATTTTCCTGGATGAATGGACGAGATAGTGTTGTCCCAACTTGTACCCTGAAAGTTCTTCCCTGTAGGAAATTGGTAATACATTGGAACATTCTGCCACGTATACCGAGTGCATGCAAGTCTCGAAGGATACCATATCGCCATGCTGTATCGTATGCCTTCTCTAAATCGAAGAAAACAGACATACAATGCTGTTTCCTGACGAAGGCTTCTCTAATGGTAGTCTCCAAACGCAAAAGTTGGTCGACTGTTGAGCACGCAGCTCTAAAGCCACACTGATATTTATTCAAACAATTATTTTCTTCTAGAAAATACATAAGACGATTGTTGACCATGCGCTCAAAGGTCTTCCCCAGACAACTTGTCAGCGCTATGGGTCGGTAACTGCACGGGTGCGAGGGATCTTTTCCTGGCTTCAGCAGTGGAACTATGGTTGCCTCCTTCCAGCCAGAAGGGAGAACACCTTCTCGCCAGATAAAATTAAAGAAATCCAGGAGAGACTTTAATGAAGACAGATGTTTAAGCATGGAGTACACTATGCGATCAGGTCCAGGTGCCGAGTTTTTAGGGGATGACAGAGCCCTTTGTAGCTCCGCCATTGAAAAAGGTGAGTTGTAACCACACCTCTCATCTGACCCACTGTCAACTGCATGCCTTTCAGCAGATGATTTAATTTTTAGGAAATCTCTGCTGTAATGGGACGAACTTGACACTTGTTGGAAATGTTCCCCGAGGGCATTGGCCTGCTCCTCCATACTTTGACACACTGTACCATTTATTTCTAACAATGGTACACAGAAGCTTGTATAGTCGCCCTTTATTTTCTTTAGTCTGTCCCATATTATTTTTGATGGAGTGTTACTATTTAAGGATGATACGAAATTTCTCCAAGACTCTTTCTTTGCTTGCCTTCGCGTCCAACGTGCTTTCGCCCGAGCTCTTCTGAAAGCAATTAGATTTGTTGTAGTGGGGTGCCGTCGAAAGACACCCCACGCCCGGTTTTGTTCTTTGCGTGTGCTTCCACAATCGCTCGTCCACCAAGGCTTGGAGCGCTTGGGGAGTCGGCCAGATGTTTGCGGAATGGACTGTTCAGCGGCATTTATAATTGTATGAGTGACCAATTTATTTGCCTCCTCAACATTCAAACCCTGAAAAGCAGAAGACAGGAAATTTGCTTCTCTTTCAAATATGTCCCAATTTGCCTCTTGTAATTTCCACCGTGGTGGACGAGTTTTTATGTTGTTAGTGTAACCATGCAATTTAATAATGACCGGAAAATGATCGCTACCTCGGGGATTCTGTTCAACTCTCCAGTCCATGCAGTGGAAAAGAGAAGAACTGCACAAGGAGATGTCTATTGCGGAAAACGACCTTGATGCAGAGTTTACATACGTTGGCAATCCCGTATTTAGTAAGCAGACCGGCCTTGCAAGGAGGACTCGTTCCAACATTCTCCCACGACTATCGGTTTTTTGGCTCCCCCACAAGATGTTGTGTGCATTGAAATCTCCAAGCAGAATGAACGGTGCGGGAAGCTGGTCCAAAATATCTTCTATTTGTTTCTGTTTAACAGCTATCGAAGGTGGAAGATAAAGAGAACATACAGTTATTACATTATCGAGACAAATGTGAATAGCAACAGCCTCAAGTGTTGTGTTTAGTGGAATGTACCTTGCAGGAAGGTGTTTTCGTGTCAGAACTGCGACACCTCCAGAAGCCCGTGCTGTGTTGGATCGGTCCTTCCTAAAGAGATTCCATTGTCTGAATGGATTAGGGTTACAGGGGTTTAGATAAGTTTCCTGCAAGCAAATACAGGCGGCAGTGTGTGTTTCACAAACATCATGAACATCATCTATATTTGCGAGCAGGCCTCGGCAATTCCACTGAAGGATAATGCTAGTCTTCATTAAGGTAATTGGGAGGAGGAAAAGGAACACTTGCATTGTGTAGTGTGTGTATTTTATGTGAATTTTGTGTTGTCTCTGCATGGCTTTATGGAGCCTGTATTCTTGGTGGGGGTATTTTCTGCTGCTCCTTATGCTTTCCTCTACCTCTACCACCTGACTTCTCCCGCTTGTCCTTCCCCTGAGAAGAACCAGCTGGAAGACTCGACGACGACTTCTGTGATGAGCGGTCGTCGTCGTCAACTTCCATGGTTAGGGCTTGGGACGGATAGCTTGTAATCTCGTCCCAAACAGAAGGGGAGCCAGCAACCTCTGATGAGGTTGTTGCCGTCCCGTTTGGGCTGGCAGTTTGGCCAGCCTGAGGGGACACTTCCGTGGCCCTCTCTTTTCTTTGGGGAGTGTGGAGTGGAGGTCCAGGAGTCTGGGTCTCCACAGATACTCCGAGTGGTGCCACTCCCCTGCGCACCACTTCGGAAAAAGTGCCTTTATTCTGAAATTCCAGTTGTGTCTTAGCTGCTTTGTATGTGATGTTTTGCTCTGTCTTTATTTTTAAGATTTGTTTTTCTTCTTGAAATCGGGGGCACGACCTGGAGTAGACGGGGTGCTCGCCACGACAGTTTACACATTTTACGTTACTTTGGCAAGGCTCTGGTGTGTGGTCTTTCTCAGCACATTTTGGGCATGTTGCATGTCCCCTGCAGGTCTGCGAGCTGTGTCCAAAGTGTTGGCATTTAAAGCAGCGCCTCGGGCTAGGAACATATGCTCTTACTTGACAGTTGATGTATCCTGCCTTCAAGGAAGAAGGAAGTGTATGGAGCTGAAAGGACAGGACTACATGCTTAGTTGGTATTTCCTTGCCTTCCCTGCGCATTACAATTCTTTTTGCGAGCACGACACCCTGATCTTGTAAGCCTTCTTCTATTTCGGTATCTGAGCATGGGAGCAATTCATCCACAGAAATCACACCTTTAACAATGTTCAGAGTGCGATGTGCTGTGACAGATACAGGTGTATCGCCAATTTTCTTTAGTGATTGGAGGGCTGCGCTCTGTTGTTTGGTCTGAACTAGAACCTGAATGTCACCTGTTCTTAGCTTTTTGGCCTCATAGGATTTCCCTATTAACTGTTCTAGAGCCTTCGCAGTCACAAAGGGAGATATCTTTTCGAGTGGGCAGTTCTGGTCTTCTGAGCGTAGGATAAGAAACTTTGGGAACCAGGGTTCTTGAGTCACATTAAGAAGATTCATAGTTAGTGCCTCGTTGCGGCTTCTTTTAGGAGGCCGATCACGTCTTTTAGAGGTTTGAGTGTCCATGCAAAAAATATATGGTGTTCAGTGCAGTAGGTGTGTCGGCCACCACCGACCCCAACCAAGGGAACATGCTCTGCACATTAACACATCCCTCTGCACTATACCCAAGTGCAGCTTCTGGAGAGTGAAAAGACTGCCCAAGGTTGACCCTTGCCGCCAAAGAAGGTGAAAAGGAGGAAAGATAGAGGGAGAGCAGAAGAAAGAAAAAAGTAATGAAAAGCGAGATGGCGACTAGCTGGATAGTCCTGGCCGGGCCTTCCAGGATCACCCGTCTGTGGGAAGCAGGGGCCAAAGCAGTGTGTTGTTTTCCCGGAGGGGCCCCGAAGGGTCCAAACCAACCTCCGAGTCCACTCAACTGCCAGGATCCCCCTTTCCCCAGCCACGGGAAAGCCACGCACAGCTATACGTGGGGGTCTCCCTCCTGCGGCGACCCAACCGTGAGTGCAGGAGGGGGCTACTGCGGCTGCTGCCGGGCGATGGGGGCGCCAAGTTCCCGACGCCGGGAATTTGAAAATAATGCCATCGTCGAAAGCACAAACGTGCAAAGTTCATCAGGCAGCCACTCCTGTCCGAAATACCGCATACACGCGTGTTTAGTCCGCACGTGCAAAACAAAAAGAATCACCTATAATTTGAAACTAGTGTCATTGTCGAAAGCACAAACGTGCAAAGTTCATCAGGCAGCCGCTCCTGTCCGAAATACCGCATACACGCGTGTTTAGTCCGCACGTAGAAATTCAAAAGAATCACCCATATTTTGAAAATAATGTGTTTGTCGAAAGCATAAAGGTGCAAAGTTCACCAGGGAGCCACTGTAGCCCAAAATACCGCATACACGCGTGTTTAGTCCGCACGTAGAAATTCAAAAGAATCACCCATATTTTGAAAATAATGTGTTTGTCGAAAGCATAAACGTGCAAAGTTCATCAGGCAGCCGCTCCTGTTCGAAATACCGCTTACACGCGTGTTAAGTCCGCACGTAGAAATTCAAAAGAATCACCCATATTTTGAAAATAATGTGTTTGTCGAAAGCATAAACGTGCAAAGTTCATCAGGCAGCCACTCTTGTCCGAAATACCGCATACAAGCGTGTTTTCTCCGCACGAACAAAACCAAAAGCATCATCCATAATTTGAAAATAATGCCATGGTCGAAAGCATAAACGTGCAAAGTTCATCAGGCAGCCGCTCCTGTCCGAAATACCGCATACACGCGTGTTTAGTCCGCACGTAGAAATTCAAAAGAATCACCCATATTTTGAAAATAATGTGTTTGTCGAAAACATAAACGTGCAAAGTTCATCAGGCAGCCGCTCCTGTTCGAAATACCGCATACACGCGTGTTTAGTCCGCACGTACAAATTCAAAAGAATCACCCATATTTTGAAAATATTGTGTTTGTCGAAAGCATAAACGTGCAAAGTTCATCAGGCAGCCGCTCCTGTTCGAAATACCGCATACACGAGTGTTTAGTCCGCACGTAGAAATTCAAAAGAATCACCCATATTTTGAAAATATTGTGTTTGTCGAAAGCATAAAGGTGCAAAGTTCACCAGGGAGCCACTGTAGCCCAAAATACCGCATACACGCGTGTTTAGTCCGCACGTAGAAATTCAAAAGAATCACCCATATTTTGAAAATAATGTGTTTGTCGAAAGCATAAACGTGCAAAGTTCATCAGGCAGCGACTCCTGTCCGAAATACCGCATACACGCGTGTTTAGTCCGCACGTAGAAATTCAAAAGAATCACCCATATTTTAAAAATAGTGTTTGTCGAAAGCATAAACCTGCAAAGTTCACCAGGCAGCCACTCTTATCCGAAATACCGCATACACGCATGTTTAGTCCCCATGTACAAAACCAAAAGAATCATCCATAATTTGAAAATACTGCCATGGTCGGAAGCATAAACGTGCAAAGTTCATCAGGCAGCCACTCTTCTGCGAAATACAGCATACATGCGTGTTTAGTCCGCACGTAGAAATTCAAAAGAATCACACATATTTGGAAAATAATGTGTTTGTCGAAAGCATAAACGTGCAAAGTTCATCAGGCAGCCACTCTTCTGCGATATACAGCATACATGCGTGTTTAGTCCGCACGTAGAAATTCAAAAGAATCACACATATTTTGGAAATAATGTGTTTGTCGAAAGCATAAACGTGCAAAGTTCATCAGGCAGCCACTCTTGTCCGAAATACGGCATACAAGCGTGTTTTCTCCGCACGTACAAAACCAAAAGAATCATCCATAATTTGAAAATAATGCCATGGTCGAAAGCATAAACGAGCAAAGTTCATCAGGCAGCCACTCCTGTCCGAAATACCGCATACACGCGTGTTTAGTCCGCACGTAGAAATTCAAAAGAATCACCCATATTTTGAAAATATTGTGTTTGTCGAAAGCATAAAGGTGCAAAGTTCACCAGGCAGCCACTGTAGCCCAAAATACCGCATACACGCGTGTTTAGTCCGCACGTGCAAAACAAAATATTCACCTATAATTTGAAACTAGTGTCATTGTCGAAAGCACAAACGTGCAAAGTTCATCAGGCAGCCGCTCCTGTCCGAAATACCGCATACACGCGTGTTTAGTCCGCACGTAGAAATTCAAAAGAATCACCCATATTTTGAAAATAATGTGTTTGTCGAAAGCATAAACCTGCTAAGTTCACCAGGCAGCCACTCTTATCCGAAATACCGCATACACGCATGTTTAGTCCCCATGTACAAAACCAAACGAATCATCTATAATTTGAAAATACTGCCATGGTCGGAAGCATAAACGTGCAAAGTTCATCAGGCAGCCACTCTTCTGCGAAATACAGCATACATGCGTGTTTAGTCCGCACGTAGAAATTCAAAAGAATCACCCATATTTTGAAAATAATGTTTGTCGAAAGCATAAACGTGCAAAGTTCATCAGGCAGCCACTCTTGTCCGAAATACGGCATACAAGCGTGTTTTCTCCGCAAGTACAAAACCAAAAGAATCATCCATAATTTGAAAATAATGCCATGGTCGAAAGCATAAACGTGCAAAGTTCATCAGGCAGCCTCTCCTGTCCGAAATACCGCATACACGCGTGTTTAGTCCGCACGTAGAAATTCAAAACAATCACACATATTTTGAAAATAATGTGTTTGTCGAAAGCATAAGCCTGCAAAGTTCACCAGGCAGCCACTCTTATCCGAAATACCGCATACACGCATGTTTAGTCCCCATGTACAAAACCAAAAGAATCATCTATAATTTGAAAATACTGCCATGGTCGGAAGCATAAATGTGCAAATTTCATCAGGCAGCCACTCTTCTGCGATATACAGCATACATGCGTGTTTAGTCCGCACGTAGAAATTCAAAAGAATCACCCATATTTTGAAAATAATGTTTGTCGAAAGCATAAACGTGCAAAGTTCATCAGGCAGCCACTCTTGTCCGAAATACGGCATACAAGCGTGTTTTCTCCGCAAGTACAAAACCAAAAGAATCATCCATAATTTGAAAATAATGCCATGGTCGAAAGCATAAACGTGCAAAGTTCATCAGGCAGCCTCTCCTGTCCGAAATACCGCATACACGCGTGTTTAGTCCGCACGTAGAAATTCAAAAGAATCACACATATTTTGAAAATAATGTGTTTGTCGAAAGCATAAACCTGCAAAGTTCACCAGGCAGCCACTCTTATCCGAAATACCGCATACACGCATGTTTAGTCCCCATGTACAAAACCAAAAGAATCATCTATAATTTGAAAATACTGCCATGGTCGGAAGCATAAATGTGCAAAGTTCATCAGGCAGCCACTCTTCTGCGATATACAGCATACATGCGTGTTTAGTCCGCACGTAGAAATTCAAAAGAATCACACATATCTTGAAAATAATGTGTTTGTCGAAATCATAAACGTGCAAAGTTCATCAGGCAGCCACTCTTGTCCGAAATACGGCATACAAGCGTGTTTTCTCCGCACGTACAAAACCAAAAGAATCATCCATAATTTGAAAATAATGCCATGGTCGAAAGCATAAACGAGCAAAGTTCATCAGGCAGCCACTCCTGTCCGAAATACCGCATACACGCGTGTTTAGTCCGCACGTAGAAATTCAAAAGAATCACCCATATTTTGAAAATATTGTGTTTGTCGAAAGCATAAAGGTGCAAAGTTCACCAGGCAGCCACTGTAGCCCAAAATACCGCATACACGCGTGTTTAGTCCGCACGTGCAAAACAAAATAATCACCTATAATTTGAAACTAGTGTCATTGTCGAAAGCACAAACGTGCAAAGTTCATCAGGCAGCCGCTCCTGTCCGAAATACCGCATACACGCGTGTTTAGTCCGCACGTAGAAATTCAAAAGAATCACCCATATTTTGAAAATAATGTGTTTGTCGAAAGCATAAACCTGCAAAGTTCACCAGGCAGCCACTCTTATCCGAAATACCGCATACACGCATGTTTAGTCCCTATGTAGAAAACCAAAAGAATCATCCATAATTTGAAAATACTGCCATGGTCGGAAGCATAAACGTGCAAAGTTCATCAGGCAGCCACTCTTCTGCGAAATACAGCATACATGCGTGTTTAGTCCGCACGTAGAAATTCAAAAGAATCACACATATTTTGAAAATAATGTGTTTGTCGAAAGCATAAACGTGCAAAGTTCATCAGGCAGCCACTCCTGTCCGAAATACCGCATACACGCGTGTTTAGTCCGCACGTAGAAATTCAAAAGAATCACCCATATTTTAAAAATAGTGTTTGTCGAAAGCATAAACCTGCAAAGTTCACCAGGCAGCCACTCTTATCCGAAATACCGCATAGACGCATGTTTAGTCCCCATGTAGAAAACCAAAAGAATCATCCATAATTTGAAAATACTGCCATGGTCGGAAGCATAAACGTGCAAAGTTCATCAGGCAGCCACTCTTCTGCGAAATACAGCATACATGCGTGTTTAGTCCGCACGTAGAAATTCAAAAGAATCACACATATTTTGAAAATAATGTGTTTGTCGAAAGCATAAACGTGCAAAGTTCATCAGGCAGCGACTCCTGTCCGAAATACCGCATACACGCGTGTTTAGTCCGCACGTAGAAATTCAAAAGAATCACCCATATTTTAAAAATAGTGTTTGTCGAAAGCATAAACCTGCAAAGTTCACCAGGCAGCCACTCTTATCCGAAATACCGCATACACGCATGTTTAGTCCCCATGTACAAAACCAAAAGAATCATCCATAATTTGAAAATACTGCCATGGTCGGAAGCATAAACGTGCAAAGTTCATCAGGCAGCCACTCTTCTGCGAAATACAGCATACATGCGTGTTTAGTCCGCACGTAGAAATTCAAAAGAATCACACATATTTGGAAAATAATGTGTTTGTCGAAAGCATAAACGTGCAAAGTTCATCAGGCAGCCACTCTTCTGCGATATACAGCATACATGCGTGTTTAGTCCGCACGTAGAAATTCAAAAGAATCACACATATTTTGGAAATAATGTGTTTGTCGAAAGCATAAACGTGCAAAGTTCATCAGGCAGCCACTCTTGTCCGAAATACGGCATACAAGCGTGTTTTCTCCGCACGTACAAAACCAAAAGAATCATCCATAATTTGAAAATAATGCCATGGTCGAAAGCATAAACGAGCAAAGTTCATCAGGCAGCCACTCCTGTCCGAAATACCGCATACACGCGTGTTTAGTCCGCACGTAGAAATTCAAAAGAATCACCCATATTTTGAAAATATTGTGTTTGTCGAAAGCATAAAGGTGCAAAGTTCACCAGGCAGCCACTGTAGCCCAAAATACCGCATACACGCGTGTTTAGTCCGCACGTGCAAAACAAAATATTCACCTATAATTTGAAACTAGTGTCATTGTCGAAAGCACAAACGTGCAAAGTTCATCAGGCAGCCGCTCCTGTCCGAAATACCGCATACACGCGTGTTTAGTCCGCACGTAGAAATTCAAAAGAATCACCCATATTTTGAAAATAATGTGTTTGTCGAAAGCATAAACGTGCAAAGTTCATCATGCAGCCGCTCCTGTTCGAAATACCGCATACACGCGTGTTTAGTCCGCACGTAGAAATGCAAACGAATCACCCATATTTTGAAAATAATGTGTTTGTCGAAAGCATAAGCCTGCAAAGTTCACCAGGCAGCCACTCTTATCCGAAATACCGCATACACGCATGTTTAGTCCCCATGTACAAAACCAAAAGAATCATCCTATAATTTGAAAATACTGCCATGGTCGGAAGCATAAATGTGCAAAGTTCATCAGGCAGCCACTCTTCTGCGATATACAGCATACATGCGTGTTTAGTCCGCACGTAGAAATTCAAAAGAATCACCCATATTTTGAAAATAATGTTTGTCGAAAGCATAAACGTGCAAAGTTCATCAGGCAGCCACTCTTGTCCGAAATACGGCATACAAGCGTGTTTTCTCCGCAAGTACAAAACCAAAAGAATCATCCATAATTTGAAAATAATGCCATGGTCGAAAGCATAAACGTGCAAAGTTCATCAGGCAGCCTCTCCTGTCCGAAATACCGCATACACGCGTGTTTAGTCCGCACGTAGAAATTCAAAAGAATCACACATATTTTGAAAATAATGTGTTTGTCGAAAGCATAAGCCTGCAAAGTTCACCAGGCAGCCACTCTTATCCGAAATACCGCATACACGCATGTTTAGTCCCCATGTACAAAACCAAAAGAATCATCTATAATTTGAAAATACTGCCATGGTCGAAGCATAAATGTGCAAAGTTCATCAGGCAGCCACTCTTCTGCGATATACAGCATACATGCGTGTTTAGTCCGCACGTAGAAATTCAAAAGAATCACACATATTTTGAAAATAATGTTTGTCGAAAGCATAAACGTGCAAAGTTCATCAGGCAGCCACTCTTGTCCGAAATACGGCATACAAGCGTGTTTTCTCCGCACGTACAAAACCAAAAGAATCAACCATAATTTGAAAATAATGCCATGGTCGAAAGCATAAACGTGCAAAGTTCATCAGGCAGCCTCTCCTGTCCGAAATACCGCATACACGCGTGTTTAGTCCGCACGTAGAAATTCAAAAGAATCACACATATTTTGAAAATAATGTGTTTGTCGAAAGCATAAACCTGCAAAGTTCACCAGGCAGCCACTCTTATCCGAAATACCGCATACACGCATGTTTAGTCCCCATGTACAAAACCAAAAGAATCATCTATAATTTGAAAATACTGCCATGGTCGGAC
>NW_026999647.1:0-19904 GCF_037126465.1 Ornithodoros turicata
CCGTCTCTGGAAACCTTATTTTTGAGTAAAAATGTTACTTTCATTCTACTTCGGCATTTCGTGATTATGATCGAAAATGAAAAAAAGGTTTTATCGTTCGAAGAAGGCCAACTGAGTTATCTAGAACGTCGTTTATCTAGAACGTCGTATATTGTGACATTTGATGTATGTGTTTCCATAACATTTGAAATTACAAATTACAATTGGCTTGTACATATTTACTTTACGTGCTGTGAACCTATCCATCACAAAAACGACGCGGGGATGCTTCAGATCACTGTAAAAACCTAACAACCCAGTTATGTCACCTTATGTGACACCTGCGTGTCAACATGCAACTTAACCCGCAGTAACTTTGCTACAGAACGCAAAGTATTGCAGGTGAGCTATTCCAATGTGAACCGTACTAAACCTGCACTGTACTTCACTGGACCTGGAGTAGCTTGTCCCGTATTGAGCGGGTTCACATCCCCATTTTTTATTTGCCCTATCATCATCATCAACATCATATTCTAGAAGCGTGAAAGCTGGGGCAATGATTTATGTTTCGGCAAGTTTCAAAACTTACCCAAGCAGCACAATGTACTGGAAGTCGAGTGCAATAGGGGTAGACGTGTAGGTGGAAGGCCTTGAGCAGATTCGTGAAACTAACCGCCCCTAGTGGTTAACCAATCTATGTGGTTAACCAAACTAGTCCACCCCTATTGCACTCGACTTTCAGTACATTGTGCTGCTTGGGTACAGTGGCCTATGTCTGTTTACTCTATTGCTGTTCATTAATGATAACATGTCACCATGGTTTTACGAGTACTGTGATATCATATGAATGTTTTGCAGATCTGGAACTCTTTAAGTACAGCGGCGCCACAGACGACAGCCAGGCTTTTCAGTGCTGCGATGATCGCTTCGCAGAGGAACTTAAAAAGCAGGGCAAATCAGACAAAGATGTTATTGAAGTCAACAAGGACTGCGATTATCCTGAATAGACTTCAAAGTAAAACTGTGCCTCAAGGAAAGGCCAAATAAAGGTTCCATCATTTCATCGCCCATGTATGAGTGTGTCGCTTATACTACAACCTCAGAGCTCAACTTAAAACACGTCGGAGCCGACCCGTCCACAGCATGTTACTACTACTTTGTTCGGGGATGCCAAGCATCCCAATCAGACAGTGAGGGACATACACGAGGCCTTCAACATTTTTCAGCATGGTCCCGATTGTGTTAGCTCCCCTTCAATAGCCTTGTCTTCTGCGGAATGTGGTTATCTAACTGACAGTCGCACAGATCGTGATATCGCCGTTTGAGTGTGCTAACCCTGCTGTCATTGCTGTTGACGTCATCATATCTTGTAGTTGTGATGTTTCTTTGTTCCTTGCATTAAATTTCGTCAGTTGAGAGTAAGCTGTTTCTGTTGTCGTGTCTCCTACCTTGTCCGACGTCCTCCTTGGCTGCCTAAACTAGTAATTTGTTCGGGGAGACAGGGGCGTACGCCTTTGTATGTTACCACCCCATGTTACCTCTGACGTTCCGGCGGAAGGCGAGCGTCGGCTCTTTGAAATCGGTTCAGGATAGAGGACCCTTCCTGAGCATATCATGCGGGCAAATAATTTGGCAATGACGACACTAGTCTCACGCCTGGCAATCATTAAAGGAGGATCCGGCACCAAAAACGCCTTGAGGCAACAGTGCGACATCAGTCCATACTGTATGATATTTCAGTGAATAACATTTCTCACTCTCAAGTGGCACAGATAATTCCAAAGAAATATTTTCTAGAGATGGGACGAACTTAAGATTTCTCAAATCCAAATCCAAGAAAGGTTCCGCGAATTCGCGAATCTTACGAATCTCGAATCTTTCGAATACTTTCCCGGAAAAGAGTTTAAAAAGCCAGGGAGCTCTCCTACTGAAAAGTGTTAGTAGTATAGCGCTGTTATGTACAATGGCATCCTTTTTCTAATCCAGTTCTAGGAATCCTATTCTAATTCAATTCTAAGCCAAAATAAAGTTCTAATCCAACACAAGCTAATTGCAAAGCCATCTGATTGGTCGCCATTAGCTCCGCCCACTTCACGTTGATTGGCCCACATTAAGCCTACTGATCGCTGATTGGTTGACCGTAGCTCCGTTCCTTTATGCTAATTAGTTGGCTTGGCCCCGCCCACTTCACGTTGATTGGCCCATGTCTTGTATTTGAGTACGTGAAGCTCCCGTTCTAAGCTCATTGGCCTTTCATTACATTTCAGATGTGATTGTGGAATACAAAGACAACACTTACTCGCTCGCTCTTCCGGCAAATTTCAACTTTTCAAACGAATTCCGTGTAGTCTCATAGTGAAGACATACCGCATCCACATAAACACTCAAGAGACGGAAACTTGGCGCATTTCACTTCCACCAAATTACTATGAAACACCCGAAGCTCTCGTGAGCGCCATCCATGAGCGTCTGCAACCCGAGGCTTCCCTCGCGTACGATGCATGGGCGAGGAAGTGTTCGCTGAGCTTGCAACGTGTTGCTTACATTATCCAATTGCTTTGCGTACCTGCTGGGTTTTTGCGCGAAAACTGTCGTTACCGAAAATGATATGGGCGTCGACGAAGTGTCCACAGAGCTTCCCATTAACTGTATTATGATCTACACGGATCCCGTGACGCCCTCCGTAGTTGGAAACAGGCATCATCCGATACTGAAATTAATTCCATTCGTTTACAATAGAATGAAAGAGCAACTAAGTTTCAGGTTTCCTCCCCTTCAGTACTTTAAGTTAGTGCAGCATGAAATTTCCTCAATCACTGCTCTATATGCGATGACACGGGTCGCAAACTACCGCTACAAAATCGCCGTAGATTGACCAATCGACCAGGTGCCAATCTACGAATTGGGTGTTCCGAAGGTTTACAGGTCGCATCTGTACCAGAGGAGAGGCAATTTCTTTTCTCAGCTCGGGCGTTTCGCTATTCCACTCTTTAAGCGTGTATCGCACCACTTAAAAAAGATGGCTGTCGCCACAGCTAAACGTGTGGCGAAAAATCTTTCCCAACAGTGCTTAAAAGATCGGCGACAGATACGGGCCAAGACAATCTCCGAGACCTTGGAGGGGCCAGGCAAAGAAGGAGGAGAAAACTGGACGCCTTTGACAACATAAATCACGCCATTTGCGCGGCAACAATTTAGTTGTGACACGGACACGATTCACGTCGTACACCCCAACATTCCTCACTTGGATAAGTCGGAAACAATTATATTCCGTGCCGGGAACGCAATGGCATATGCTGAAGGGGGAATACGAGGTATTCTAGCTAGTCGCTGACATCTTCCGCCATAGTGTTCCAGCTCTCGAATTTGGGGCATCACTATCGCGATTTGAACTCTGCGTACCTAGTCCGCATCGTACGTGACGATGGGTCACTACCGGAAACAGACGCGGACGATAGGACAACCTACGACGAGGTCTACCCGTCAACGCCTTCGCCAAATCGCTTTTCAAGAACGTAGCCATTTTCTTGAAGCAGACGATGATTACGAATAATGATTTATATAACTATAGAAGCTACCTGGATATTTTGCTTCACGCCAGCACCACGGAGCAAAATACTGTGCATCAAGCGGGTCGGCACATGAAAGAATAATCACATCAATCGGAAAACAACATTTGCGCTCAAGGACCAGCCAAACTATGCAACCTCACACGGGGAGGCATGACCATCGACCTGGTTTCCAAGATCAACTCAGTCATTTTTCTGTAGCCTAAGCTACTAATATCGGGAGTGGAAATTAGGGTTGTTCATTATCAAGGCTCCGATAGATTCGGAATTATGAAGACCGATCAGGAGCGGCACATGCATGAAGTGGAAATCATGAGTGCCGCCTTGTACATAAAGAAAATCTCCGTGTCTCTCAGCCTATTCCTCGGGCACGAAACTGAATTGCAGCAGCTCAAGGCCCTCTACACACTGGCTGGAAGTGAATCGCGTATTCGTTCGCTGCCTGTTGGCAACTTGGATGCATGCCAGAAAGACTTATTTCCAGACAAGATACTGTCTAAGGTGATGGCTGCATTCATGCCCACTCTAGCCTACCAGGGAGCGTTCAATCGCGACCCGTATCGATGTGTGAACTGCGACATGGAGTTGGCGACACTCACTGTGAACGGGACGCAGGGAGTGGACACGTTAGACTTCAACAATTACCTGAACCACCAAAGACATTTCAACCTCTTGGAGCAGCTGTGCGAGAAGCACGTCTGCTACGAATACGATCACTATGTTGGAAACAAGTTCCTACTGTACTGCGACCTAGATCCCGATCAATCCTCCGTCCACCTGTCACCGATCAGGCGTGGAAGCGTTCGTCTGCAACTCAAGCTCCCACGCGCCTTGGCCGAACCCACGGCCATACTGATACTGTCCGAGAGTGTGAGAATCATGTCCGTGGTCAAGGAAGAAGCGTCACACTGGATTAGCGATGTTCGAGCAAGACATTGAGAAACTTTTGAAGTACAGTGATTACACTTCGGCACTCTTCCGTGGTGTATACACTCGAGACGATCGTCTGCCCGCGCTGGATAGACCAGGAATAATCATGGTCAACACCGATCGGCAACAGCAAGCTGGGGAGCACAAGATTCTCTACACGAAAATGAAGGATAAACTGATCCTCTTTGATTCTTTCGGATCGCCACCCATCGAACCCAAGCTGAAACGAATACAATGATGTCTGTATTCAAAGCCTGTATTCTCCAATGTGTGGTGTGTACTGTTGTATCAAGGAATGGCTCTCGCCATTGCAGCGGGGGCTCCTCGAAGGGTTGATGTATCGTCCATTGAGCAGCAAAAGGCTGCTGCTCACGTGCAAGGGCAAGGTCGAGTACATTACGCGCTGCTCGCGCTCTACTGTAGATTGGGCATGAGGGTAACGAAAATTCACCAAATTCTAAAATTTCGTGAGGCACCATTCAGGCGTCCCTACATCGAGGACAATGTTGCCAGACGCGTTGCCTCGGCCTTGACGTTCGAGAAAAGTTTGTATCAAATCTCAAATAATGCAGTCTTTGGAAGAACGCTGCTAAATTAATTTCATATGTTGGACACTCGAGTAGTCTTCGATGAGGAGACGGCGAGTCACCTCGGGAGTCGGGTGGAATGCGTGAGAATGGCAATTTTGTTCCCCGATTGTGTCATGCACGAAATGCGCAAAGAAAAAGTGTGATGCGATTTCCCCCTGCAGATTGGCTTCACAATCTTAGAACTGAGTAAGTTAACCATGTACTCGTTCTACTATGAAATCCCTGCTGAGTAAGCTCACTTGGCCGCTGATTACCTGCTACTTTGACACAGATTCTCTGATCCTCGGCCTTGGATCCTTGGATCCACGGGCGTTCCGTGGCAGAACGTGTGGCCGGTATGCAACCTCCCCGAGGTCCGCACCACAACGCTTTTCAGCGGCGGCGTACCCCATCTTGCACACGCCCACGCTCGCCACCAGCTTTCTGCTGGTATCATCACACCCGCGGTCACTCGGCCCGCAACTGCCAGCCTCCTTGTTCCTGGTCAGGAAACGACACCCCCACCCAGTAGTGGCTAGCACGGCTGGAAGAAGTAGCAACCGCCTCTTTTTTGTCACCGACTGCACCTCCGGTTGTCGATTCCTGGTCGACACTGGAGCCGCAGTCAGCTCCCTCCCCCCACCCCCGCTGAGAGGAGGCAGACTATACGCAGAGCCGACTATACCCTTCAGGCGGTCAACAAGTCCAAGATTGCCACCTGCGGCCATGGATCCGCCACGTTGAACCTTGGGCTGCTTCGCGCCTTCCATTGGATTTTTGCCGTGGTGGAGCTTCCTTGTGCAATCCTAGGGGCCAACTTTCTTGTGCACTTTGACCTGATGGTGGACATGCGTCGGTTACGTTTGGCAGGCAGTACCACTTCCCTACACGTCTGCGGTGTTCCATCATCCGTTGCCGCCATTAGCCCACACTAAGACTTTCCGATTCCCCCTGTGTACACCAACCTGCTCTGGCAGTTTGAATCAATCACGAGGCCGACTCATTTCGACTGTCCACCCAAGCATGCCGTCACTCACCACATCGTGACCCGCAGCCCTCCCGTGAACGCTCGTCCTCGACGCCTTGCTCCTGAACGCCTCACATCGCCAAGCATGAATTTGACCATATGCTGCAGCTCGGTATCATCCGCCCCTCATCAAGTCCTTGGGCATCTGCTGTCTATATGGTCTTGAAGTCTACACCCGGTGATTGGCGCCCCTGTGGCGATTACAGGCCCTTAAACCTTGAAACCTTACGCGACCGTTTCCCCCTGCCTCATATTCAGGATTTTACGGCCGATATTCACGGTGCTCGATTCTTCTCAAAGGTCGACTTTGTGAAAGCGTGCGTATCACCAGATACCAGTCCTTCCACCAGACATCCCGAAGATGGCCATTACAACGCCAATTTGCATTTCTGAATACGTCCGTATGTCGTTCGGTCTCCGCAACGCCGCACAGACGTTTCAATGGTTCATCGACCAAGTTCTGTGTGGCCTGGACTTCGCTTTCACCTACCTAGACGACATTCTAGTCGAGTCTAGTAGGAAGCGTTCGACTCTGTCAAGACTCATCTCGTGAACGTCGCCCTCCTCCACCACCCTCAACCCCACGCTGAAACGGCCCTGCTCGTTGACACCTCCAGCCAAGCTCTCGGCGCCGTGTTGCAGCAGCGGCAAGGCAGTGTTTGGAAGCCTCTCGGTTTCTCGCAAGCTGTCTCCCGCTGAGCACCGCTGCAGTACCTACGGCTGTGATCTCCTCGCCGCGTACGCCGCCGTGCGGCACTATCAGCATTTTCTAGGGGGCGCTCATTCTCATGATATATGGACCACAAGGCCCTCAAGTTTGCGATACGTGCTCCTATGGCCAACCACTTTCCCCGTGAAGCTCGCCACATGGCTTTCATCTTGGAGTTCACGGATGACGTGAGGCATATTTCCGAGAACCACAAATTTGCGGCTGACGCTCCCTCCCGGCCGTTTGTTTCGCCGCTGCCCAGCCACCGACAGCACCTTGCGCACCCTCAGAACCGCTACTGCCAGCAACCTCCGATGGGAACCTGTTGAATTTCCCTCATCTGCTACTCCCATTTGGTGCGACATGTCAACTGGTTCTCCGCGACCCTACGTTCCTCCATCACTGCGCCGCGCGGTCTTTCTTGCCCTGCACGGTCTGGCGCACCCTGGGATCTGTGGGTCGCGCAAGCTCGTGCAAGCCCGGTACATCTAGCCCTCAATGAATCACGACGTTGTGACCTGGGTCCGTTCCTGTCTGTCCTGCCAGCGCACTGAAGTCCACTGCCATACATCCATTCCACCTGCCAGTTTCCTCGTTCCAGATGCCAGATCCCAACACGTCCACATGGATATCGTGGGCCCCTTGCCGCAAGTCTGTGGCCACCGCTACCTCTTGACCTGTATAGACAGGTTCACGCGGTGGCCTGAAGCCATTCCCATACCTGACATAACAGCAGAGACTGTCGCCGCCGCTTTCGTCGCTGGCTCGGTGTCCCGTTTCGGCGTACCGTCTACCGTAACAACCGACCGCGGCAGACAATTTGAATCTCATCTCTTCCGTGAGCTCTACTGTCTCCTTGGGACTCAACACTGCCGTACCACCGCCTTCCATCCGGCAGCGAATGGCCTGGTCGAGCGCTTCCACGGGCAATTCAAGACCGCCCTGTGCGCCCCTGGCAGCCCACTTTCCTGGCCTGATCGTCTCCCGCTGGTTCTTTTGGGCCTGCGTTCGGGCGTTAAGCAGGATCTGCGATGCTGCGATGCTGCCCTGCCGAGTTGGCCCTTGGCACCACGCTGCGCGTGCCCGGTTCCTTTTTTACCCCAGTCCTGCTGACGCTGTACCACACTATTTGTCCTACATCGCACGCCTGCGGTCCACCTTCCAAGACCTCTAGGCCACTCCGACCCGGAACCAGTCTTCACGCCTGACTTTTAGACCACCAGGCCTTGACACGGCTATGCACGTGTTTTTTGCGCCTGGGCGCCGTGCGACCACTGCTCCAGCCTCCTTAGAGCGGGCCACACGAGGTCCTGTCGCGGTCGCCGAAACACTTCTGCCTGCTCCTTCCCCGAGGTCCGGGGAAGGAGCAGTCCGGACCGGCCCGTCAGCTTCGCTAGGGGTCTGTTCAGCGGACACCGTTTCAGCCCCCCAGTCTGCCAGCGCGACGAGACCCCTCCGCCATGTATGCTGGTTTCCAGTCTCCTCGGCCAGCAAGCGTCGCGCCATTTTCCTCTCCAGGGGGGGGGAGAGCCATGTCGCGATCACCGCATCTTCAGCACACGAGTCGTCACCATCAATACCTCCTACACACCTTCCCCCGCGGCGCGAGGTTTCGTTTTCGACTGCATCACCATTCCCTGTGATTAAACCGTCATACATCCTAGAGCTCACTCGTCCCTTTCATAGCCTCTACAATCAGTAGGCTTAACATGGGCCAATCAATGTGAAGTGGGTAGAGCCAAGCCAACTAATTAGCATAAAGGAGCGGAGCTCAGGTCAATCAGTGGTGGTGGTGGTGGTGGTGGTGATAGGGCTTGCCGTTGTCGGCCTCACGTATGTGGGCAACGTCACAACTCACGCCCTGGAGGAATGTGCGTCCTGGGCCGACTTCTAAGGAAACTGTGCCGACATATGTCTGAAAGCGTCTGAGGAAAACCCAGGAAAAACCCCAGACAGCACAGCCGGCACCGGGATTCGAACTCAGGTACCTCCCAGTTTCGACGTGACATGATCAGTAGGCTTAGCATGGGCCAATCAACGTGAAGTGGGCGGAGCTAATGGTGGCCAATCAGTTGGCTTAGAATTGGCTTGTGTTGGAATAGAATCGGATTGTGTTGGATTAGAACTGCATTGTGTTGGATTAAAACTGCATTGTGGTGGATTAGAATTGGATTTTGGCTTAGAATAGGATTAGAATTGGATTAGAACAGGCTTCTCTTGGATTAGAGAAACTTCATAGTTGTTAGCCTCAATTCTATACTAACAACGTGTATAAATTGGGCTTCGTCGATTAAGGTTTCCAATTGGGGCACACAGCCGGAAAGCATCATCTTATATATACACCTATTTGTATCAAACATGGTGCGGAAGTTGCGTGTTCAATTTATTTCTGTTTTTATTTCGTCTAGGCGCCGCAAGAAACTGGGGCTATGAGTGGCGTTAGTTACATGGCAAGAGTGAGACAAGGGAGGAGAAAGAATTGAGGGACAAGGGCACTAGTGTGCGTCCTGGGCCGACTTGATGAGGTACTGTGCCGACGTTTGTCTGTATATTGCGAAGCAATATCCATGGAACGCCTCGGAGAGCGCCGCCGGCGCCTTTATTCCAACCAGCATCACATCTCAGCATGTTCGTGTTGTTAATATATACAGGGTGTCCACGCTAAGTGTGAACGGATTTTTAAAAAATATATATAACACTTTTTCCAAGATGAAATCAATTGCAATATAGCATATGCTGAAGGGCACTCCCCAGCAGGGCATTAGCAAAGTCCAAAGGCAATGTCTTAATTAACTTTTATTAATGAACTTTTTAATTATAAAAGCTTCAAAGTTGTCCCAATGAGAACATCTGTTCCTTTCGGTCACCTGATATCGTAGCCGTTTTCAGAACAAAAATCCGTTCGATAGATCGCCCGCAAAAAAATTGTGAAAGAACGGCATTTTTTATTTTGTTCATTGTGCTTCTTAGAAGACGCGTATTTCCTTCATCCCCAACGGGAGAGGGGGAAGGAGCACAGTGCCGCCTCATGCGTCGAAGATGAGCTTGAACTTGCGGAAACAAAACAAAAACAAATGTATAGGGTGACTCTAACGGAACTGGCCTTATCTTGGGTTTCATTTTCTGTTTCCTTTTAATATTTTTCCAGGACGCGAGAGGCGATAGTGTGCTCTTTCTCCCTCTCACAGACACAGCAAAGTCGACTTCGAGGCTCTAGACGTCACATATATACCACAAATAAACGTCACATAATGCCACAGTGCAAGCCAGTCACTGGCTTGCAGTGTGGCATTGAGGAGTGCTCAGTCACCCTCCCAGGTGTATATCGCTCGCTGAGTGACCCCTGGTTTGCCAATTCGGAACGATGCGCAGCTACCCAGGGCCGACGAGCCGCAAAAACGGCGAAACACGTGTCCTCTGGTGCTGCCGCATCGTTCATGAGTATCTGTTTCTCTGCGTGCAGCCATAGAAGCCACTGTTAATCTGTAAGTTTGCAGTTTCAAACACGTCTAGTGTCATTTAGTTGTTTCTTTAATGGCTTTTTTTATCATTATATGTATATATATATAGGAGTTGAAATAAACAATTGCGGTTGACCACGAAAAATAAAGGTATTCAGTAAGGATCAGAAGTGGAGACAGTGCTTCTACAGGACAAGGAATAAAAGGGGAAGTTTATTAAAAACTAAGAGTGGGTATTTCACGTTTCGACAACTGCGCTGTCTTCAATATATATATATATATATATATAACAGTACGCCTGCCTGCGTACTGTTGATGAGGCCCAACAAGGCCGAAACAGCTGTCCAGTACTGGCATGGTGACGTTTGAGTTACAAACATATGCTATACGTGCAGCCAAAGAGCTCCGGATATTTTTTTCCTTGTATACTTCACTGGCTTTGCACTGGTATGTTGATGCTTAATAGGTTAAAGGCAAACTGCCAGGAGAGAACGGCCAGGCGGAGGAGACGATGGGGGATGATCCTCGTCTAATAGGGAGCGGCACTGTCCGCTGCCGACTGGAGCATTTCAGAAGCCAGGTATTTGAGCGCCGCTACGACGTAAACCCGCGCACCTGCTTCTAGATGTTCAGCAAAATTACCTTTCGGTACGACCCGGTCAATGCGACCGAGGAGGAACTCGAGCACTCCCCTAATGGCTGGGGTTTTCCTCTTTCACTTGCTAGTGCCAGTTTTTGTATGACTTGGTATGTTGATGCTTAATAGGTTAAAGGCAAACTGCCAGGAGAGAACGGCCAGGCGGAGGAGACGATGGGGGATGATCCTCGTCTAATAGGCAGCGGCACTGTCAGCTGCCGACTGGAGCATTTCAGAAGCCAGGGATTTGAGCGCCGCTACGACGTAAACCCGGGCACCTGCTTCTAGACGTTCAGCAAAATTACCTTTGGGTACGACCCGGTTAATGCGATCGAGGAGGAACTCGAGCGCTCCCCTAATGGCTGGGGTTTTCCTCTTTCACTTGCTAGTGCCAGTTTTTGTATGACTTGGTATGTTGATGCTTAATAGGTTAAAGGCAAACTGCCAGGAGAGAACGGCCAGGCGGAGGAGACGTTGGGGGATGATCCTCGTCTAATAGGCAGCGGCACTGTCAGCTGCCGACTGGAGCATTTCAGAAGCCAGGGATTTGAGCGCCGCTACGACGTAAACCCGAGCACCTGCTTCTAGACGTTCAGCAAAATTACCTTTGGGTACGACCCGGTTAATGCAATCGAGGAGGAACTCGAGCACTCCCCTAATGGCTGGGGTTTTCCTCTTTCACTTGCTAGTGCCAGTTTTTGTATGACTTGGTATGTTGATGCTTAATAGGTTAAAGGCAAACTGCCAGGGGAGAACGGCCAGGCGGAGGAGACGATGGGGGATGATCCTCGTCTAATAGGCAGCGGCACTGTCCGCTGCCGACTGGAGCATTTCAGAAGCCAGGGATTTGAGCGCCGCTACGACGTAAACCCGGGCACCTGCTTCTAGACGTTCAGCAAAATTACCTTTGGGTACGACCCGGTTAATGCGATCGAGGAGGAACTCGAGCGCTCCCCTAATGGCTGGGGTTTTCCTCTTTCACTTGCTAGTGCCAGTTTTTGTATGACTTGGTATGTTGATGCTTAATAGGTTAAAGGCAAACTGCCAGGGGAAACGGCCAGGCGGAGGAGACGATGGGGGATGATCCTCGTCTAATAGGCAGCGGCACTGTCCGCTGCCGACTGGAGCATTTCAGAAGCCAGGGATTTGAGCGCCGCTACGACGTAAACCACCGCACCTGCTTCTAGACGTTCAGCAAAATTACCTTTGGGTACGACCCGGTTAATGCGATCGAGGGGAACTCGAGCACTCCCCTAATGGCTGGGGTTTTCCTCTTTCACTTGCTAGTGCCAGTTTTTGTATGACTTGGTATGTTGATGCTTAACAGGTTAAAGGCAAACTGCCAGGAGGGAACGGCCAGGCGGAGGAGACGATGGGGGATGATCCTCGTCTAATAGGCAGCGGCACTGTTCGCTGCCGACTGGAGCATTTCAGAAGCCAGGGATTTGAGCGCCGCTACGACGTAAACCCGGGCACCTGCTTCTAGACGTTCAGCAAAATTACCTTTGGGTACGACCCGGTTAATGCGATCGAGGAGGAACTCGAGCACTCCCCTAATGGCTGGGGTTTTCCTCTTTCACTTGCTAGTGCCAGTTTTTGTATGACTTGGTATGTTGATGCTTAATAGGTTAAAGGCAAACTGCCAGGAGAGAACGGCCAGGCGGAGGAGACGATGGGGGATGATCCTCGTCTAATAGGCAGCGGCACTGTCCGCTGCCGACTGGAGCATTTCAGAAGCCAGGGATTTGAGCGCCGCTACGACGTAAACCCGGGCACCTGCTTCTAGACGTTCAGCAAAATTATCTTTGGGTACGACCCGGTTAATGCGATCGAGGAGGAACTCGAGCACTCCCCTAATGGCTGGGGTTTTCCTCTTTCACTTGCTAGTGCCAGTTTTTGTATGACTTGGTATGTTGATGCTTAATAGGTTAAAGGCAAACTGCCAGGAGAGAACGGCCAGGCGGAGGAGACGATGGGGGATGATCCTCGTCTAATAGGCAGCAGCACTGTCCGCTGCCGACTGGAGCATTTCAGAAGCCAGGGATTTGAGCGCCGCTACGACTTAACCCAGGGACCTGCTTCGAGACGTTCAGCAAAATTACCTTTGGGTACGACCCGGTTAATGCGACCGAGGAGGAACTCGAGCACTCCCCTAATGGCTGGGGTTTTCCTCTTTCACTTGCTAGTGCCAGTTTTTGTATGACTTGGTATGTTGATGCTTAATAGGTTAAAGGCAAACTGCCAGGAGAGAACGGCCAGGCGGAGGAGACGATGGGGGATGATCCTCGTCTAATAGGCAGCGGCACTGTCAGCTGCCGACTGGAGCATTTCAGAAGCCAGGGATTTGAGCGCCGCTACGACGTAAACCCGGGCACCTGCTTCTAGACGTTCAGCAAAATTACCTTTGGGTACGACCCGGTTAATGCGATCGAGGAGGAACTCGAGCACTCCCCTAATGGCTGGGGTTTTCCTCTTTCACTTGCTAGTGCCAGTTTTTGTATGACTTGGTATGTTGATGCTTAATAGGTTAAAGGCAAACTGCCAGGGAGAACGGCCAGGCGGAGGAGACGATGGGGGATGATCCTCGTCTAATAGGCAGCGGCACTGTCCGCTGCCGACTGGAGCATTTCAGAAGCCAGGGATTTGAGCGCCGCTACGACGTAAACCCGGCACCTGCTTCTAGACGTTCAGTAAAATTACTTTTGGGTACGACCCGGTTAATGCGATCGAGGAGGAACTCGAGCACTCCCCTAATGGCTGGGGTTTTCCTCTTTCACTTGCTAGTGCCAGTTTTTGTATGACTTGGTATGTTGATGCTTAATAGGTTAAAGGCAAACTGCCAGGGGAGAACGGCCAGGCGGAGGAGACGATGGGGGATGATCCTCGTCTAATAGGCAGCGGCACTGTCCGCTGCCGACTGGAGCATTTCAGAAGCCAGGGATTTGAGCGCCGCTACGACGTAAACCCGGGCACCTGCTTCTAGACGTTAAGTAAAATTACTTTTGGGTACGACCCGGTAAAAGCGACCGAGGAGGAACTCGAGCACTCCCCTAATGGCTGGGGTCTTCCTCTTTCACTAGCTAGTACCCAGTTTTTTCTACGACTTGGTATGTTGATGCTGGAGAGGTTAAAGGCAAACTGCCAGAGAGAACGGCCAGGCGGAGGAGACGATGGGGGATGATCCTCGTCGAATAGGCAGCGAAGCTGTCCGCTGCCGACTCGAGCATTTCAGAAGCGAGGGATTTCAGCGCCGCTACGCCGTAAACCTGGGCACCTGCTTCTAGACGTTCACCAAAATTACCTTTGGGTATGCCCGGGTAAAAGCGACCGAGGACGAACTCGAGCACTCCCTAATGGCTGGGGTCTTCCTCTTTCACTTGCTAGTATCCAGTTTTTCTACGACTTGGTATGTTTGATGCTGGAGAGGTTAAAGGCAAACTGCCAGGAGAGAACGGCCAGGCGGAGGAGACGATGGGGGATGATCCTCGTCGAATAGGCAGCGAAGCTGTCCGCTGCCGACTGGAGCATTTCAGAAGCCAGGGATTTGAGCGCCGCTACGACGTAAACCCAGGCACCTGCTTCGAGACGTTCAGCAAAATTACCTTTGGGTACGACCCGGTTAATGCGATCGAGGAGGAACTCGAGCACTCCCCTAATGGCTGGGGTTTTCCTCTTTCACTTGCTAGTGCCAGTTTTTGTATGACTTGGTATGTTGGCTTAATGGGTTAAAGGCAAACTGCCAGGAGAGAACGGCCAGGCGGAGGAGACGATGGGGGATGATCCTCGTCTAATAGGCAGCGGCACTGTCAGCTGCCGACTGGAGCATTTCAGAAGCCAGGGATTTGAGCGCCGCTACGACGTAAACCCGGGCACCTGCTTCTAGACGTTCAGCAAAATTACCTTTGGGTACGACCCGGTTAATGCGATCGAGGAGGAACTCGAGCGCTCCCCTAATGGCTGGGGTTTTCCTCTTTCACTTGCTAGTGCCAGTTTTTGTATCACTTGGTATGTTGATGCTGGAGGGGTTAAAGGCAAACTGCCAGGAGAGAACGGGCCAGGCGGGAGGGAGACGAATGGGGGATGATCCTCGTCGAATAGGCACGAAGCTGTCCGCTGCCGATCTCTAGCATTTCAGAAGCGAGGGATTTCAGCGCCGCTACGGCCGTAAACCGGGGCACCTGCTTCTAGACGTTCACCAAAATAACCTTTGGGTATGACCCGGTTAATGCAATCGAGGAGGAACTCGAGCACTCCCCTAATGGCTGGGGTTTTCCTCTTTCACTTGCTAGTGCCAGTTTTTGTATGACTTGGTATGTTGATGCTTAATAGGTTAAAGGCAAACTGCCAGGGAGAACGGCCAGGCGGAGGAGACGATGGGGGATGATCCTCGTCTAATAGGCAGCGGCACTGTCCGCTGCCGACTGGAGCATTTCAGAAGCCAGGGATTTGAGCGCCGCTACGACGTAAACCCGGGCACCTGCTTCTAGACGTTCAGCAAAATTACCTTTGGGTACGACCCGGTTAATGCGATTGAGGGGGAACTCGAGCACTCCCCTAATGGCTGGGGTTTTCCTCTTTCACTTGCTAGTGCCAGTTTTTGTATGACTTGGTATGTTGATGCTTAACAGGTTAAAGGCAAACTGCCAGGAGAGAACGGCCAGGCGGAGGAGACGATGGGGGATGATCCTCGTCTAATAGGCAGCGGCACTGTCCGCTGCCGACTGGAGCATTTCAGAAGCCAGGGATTTGAGCGCCGCTACGACGTAAACCCAGGCACCTGCTTCGAGACGTTCAGCAAAATTACCTTTGGGTACGACCCGGTTAATGCGATCGAGGAGGAACTCGAGCACTCCCCTAATGGCTGGGTTTTCCTCTTCACTTGCTAGTGCCAGTTTTTGTATGACTTGGTATGTTGATGCTTAATAGGTTAAAGGCAAACTGCCAGGAGAGAACGGCCAGGCGGAGGAGACGATGGGGATGATCCTCGTCTAATAGGCAGCGGCACTGTCCGCATCCGACTGGAGCATTTCAGAAGCCAGGGATTTGAGCGCCGCTACGACGTAAACCCGGGCACCTGCTTCTAGACGTTCAGCAAAATTACCTTTGGGTACGACCCGGTTAATGCGATCGAGGAGGAACTCGAGCACTCCCCTAATGGCTGGGGTTTTCCTCTTTCACTTGCTAGTGCCAGTTTTTGTATGACTTGGTATGTTGATGCTTAATAGGTTAAAGGCAAACTGCCAGAGAGAACGGCCAGGCGGAGGAGACGATGGGGGATGATCCTCGTCTAATAGGCAGCGGCACTGTCCGCTGCCGACTGGAGCATTTCAGAAGCCAGGGATTTGAGCGCCGCTACGACGTAAACCCAGGCACCTGCTTCGAGACGTTCAGCAAAATTACCTTTGGTACGACCCGGTTAATGCGATCGAGGAGGAACTCGAGCACTCCCCTAATGGCTGGGGTTTTCCTCTTTCACTTGCTAGTGCCAGTTTTTGTATGACTTGGTATGTTGATGCTTAATAGGTTAAAGGCAAACTGCCAGGAGAGAACGGCCAGGCGGAGGAGACGATGGGGGATGATCCTCGTCTAATAGGCAGCGGCACTGTCCGCTTCCGACTGGAGCATTTCAGAAGCCAGGGATTTGAGCGCCGCTACGACGTAAACCCGGGCACCTGCTTCTAGACGTTCAGCAAAATTACCTTTGGGTACGACCCGGTTAATGCGATCGAGGAGGAACTCGAGCGCTCCCCTAATGGCTGGGTTTTCCTCTTTCACTTGCTAGTGCCAGTTTTTGTATGACTTGGTATGTTGATGCTTAAAGGTTAAAGGCAAACTGCCAGGGAGAACGGCCAGGCGGAGGAGACG
The DNA here is from genome assembly GCF_037126465.1 of Ornithodoros turicata. Classification (NCBI taxonomy): domain Eukaryota; kingdom Metazoa; phylum Arthropoda; class Arachnida; order Ixodida; family Argasidae; genus Ornithodoros; species Ornithodoros turicata. The sequence continues at coordinate 16,747 of NW_026999647.1, forward strand.
ATGGGGATGATCCTCGTCTAATAGGCAGCGGCACTGTCCGCTGCCGACTGGAGCATTTCAGAAGCCAGGATTTGAGCGCCGCTACGACGTAAACCCGGGCACCTGCTTCTAGACGTTCAGCAAAATTACCTTTGGGTACGACCCGGTTAATGCGATCGAGGAGGAACTCGAGCGCTCCCCTAATGGCTGGGGTTTTCCTCTTTCACTTGCTAGTGCCAGTTTTTGTATGACTTGGTATGTTGATGCTTAATAGGTTAAAGGCAAACTGCCAGGAGAGAACGGCCAGGCGGAGGAGACGTTGGGGATGATCCTCGTCTAATAGGCAGCGGCACTGTCAGCTGCCGACTGGAGCATTCAGAAGCAGAGGGATTTTGAGCGCCGCTACGACGTAAACCCGGGCACCTGCTTCTAGACGTTCAGCAAAATTACCTTTGGGTACGACTCGGTTAATGCGATCGAGGAGGAACTCGAGCGCTCCCCTAATGGCTGGGGTTTTCCTCTTTCACTTGCTAGTGCCAGTTTTTGTATGACTTGGTATGTTGATGCTTAATAGGTTAAAGGCAAACTGCCAGGAGAGAACGGCCAGGCGGAGGAGACGATGGGGGATGATCCTCGTCAATAGGCAGCGGCACTGTCAGCTGCCGACTGGAGCATTTCAGAAGCCAGGGATTTGAGCGCCGCTACGACGTAAACCCGGGCACCTGCTTCTAGACGTTCAGCAAAATTACCTTTGGGTACGACCCGGTTAATGCGATCGAGGAGGAACTCGAGCGCTCCCCTAATGGCTGGGGTTTTCCTCTTTCACTTGCTAGTGCCAGTTTTTGTATGACTGGTATGTTGATGCTTAATAGGTTAAAGGCAAACTGCCAGGAGAGAACGGCCAGGCGGAGGAGACGTTGGGGGATGATCCTCGTCTAATAGGCAGCGGCACTGTCAGCTGCCGACTGGAGCATTTCAGAAGCCAGGGATTTGAGCGCCGCTACGACGAAAACCCGAGCACCTGCTTCTAGACGTTCACAAAATTACCTTTGGGTACGACCCGGTTAATGCAATCGAGGAGGAACTCGAGCACTCCCCTAATGCTGGGGTTTTCCTCTTTCACTTGCTAGTGCCAGTTTTTGTATGACTTGGTATGTTGATGCTTAATAGGTTAAAGGCAAACTGCCAGGAGAGAACGGCCAGGCGGAGGAGACGATGGGGGATGATCCTCGTCTAATAGGCAGCGGCACTGTCAGCTGCCGCTGGAGCATTTCAGAAGCCAGGGATTTGAGCGCCGCTACGACGTAAACCCGGGCACCTGCTTCTAGACGTTCAGCAAAATTACCTTTGGGTACGACCCGGCTAATGCGATCGAGGAGGAACTCGAGCGCTCCCCTAATGGCTGGGGTTTTCCTCTTTCACTTGCTAGTGCCAGTTTTTGTATGACTGGTATGTTGATGCTTAAATAGGTTAAAGGCAAACTGCCAGGAGAGAACAGCCAGGCGGAGGAGACGATGGGGGATGATCCTCGTCTAATAGGCAGCGGCACTGTCAGCTGCCGACTGGAGCATTTCAGAAGCCAGGGATTTGAGCGCCGCTACGACGTAAACCCGGGCACCTTTCCTAGACGTTCAGCAAAATTACCTTTGGGTACGACCCGTTAATGCAATCGAGGAGGAACTCGACACTCCCCTAATGGCTGGGTTTTCCTCTTTCACTTGCTAGTGCCAGTTTTTTATATGACTTGGTATGTTGATGCTTAATAGTTAAAGGCAAACTGCCAGGAGAGAACGGCCAGGCGAGGAACGATGGGGGATGATCCTCGTCTAATAGGCAGCGGCACTGTCAGCTGCCGACTGGAGCATTATTCAGAAGCCAGGGATTTGAGCGCCGCTACGACGTAAACCCGGGCACCTGCTTCTAGACGTTCAGCAAAATTACCTTTGGGTACGACCCGGCTAATGCGATCGAGGAGGAACTCGAGCGCTCCCCTAATGGCTGGGGTTTTCCTCTTTCACTTGCTAGTGCCAGTTTTTGTATGACTTGGTATGTTGATGCTTAATAGGTTAAAGCAAACTGCCAGGAGAGAACGGCCCAGCGGAGGAGACGATGGGGTATGATCCTCGTCTAATAGGCAGCGGCACTGTCCGCTGCCGACTGGAGCACTTCAGAAGCCAGGGATTTGAGCGCCGCTACGACGTAAACCCTGGCACCTGCTTCTGACGTTCAGCAAAAATTACCTTTGGTACGACCCGTTAATGCGATCGAGAGGAACTCGAGCACTCAGAAGCCAGGATTTGAGCGCCGCTACGACGTAAAACTCGGGCACCTGCTTCAGACGTCAGCAAAATTACCTTTGGGTACGACCGGTTAATGCGATCAAGAGGAACTCGAGCACTCCCCTAATGGCTGGGGTTTTCCTCTTTCACTTGCTAGTGCCATTTTTGTATGATTGGTATGTTGATGCTTAATAGGTTAAAGGCAAACTGCAGGAGAGAACGGCCAGGCGGAGGAGACGATGGGGGATGATCCTCGTCTAATAGGCAGCGGCACTGTCCGCTGCCGACTGGAGCATTTCAGAAGCCAGGGATTTGAGCGCCGCTACGACGTAAAACCCGGGCACCTGCTTCTACACGTTCAGCAAAATTACCTTTGGGTACGACCCGGTAAATGCGACCGAGGAGGAATTCGAGCACTCCCCTAAAGACTGGGGTTTTCCTCTTTCACTTGCTAGTGTCAGTTTTTGTATGACTTGGTATGTTGATGCTTAATAGGTTAAAGGCAAACTGCCAGGAGAGAACGGCCAGGCGGAGGAGACGATGGGGGATGATCCTCGTCTAATAGGCAGCGGCACTGTCCTCTGCCGACTGGAGCATTTCAGAAGCCAGGGATTTGAGCGCCGCTACGACGTTAAACCCGGGCACCTGCTTCTAGATTCAGCAAAATTACCTTTGGGTACGACCCGGTTAATGCGATCGAGGAGGTCACGAGCACTCCCCTAATGGCTGGGGTTTTCTCTTTCACTTGCTAGTGCCAGTTTTGTATGACTTGTATGTTGATGCTTAATAGGTTAAAGGCAAACTGCCAGGAGAGAACGGCCAGGCGGAGGAGACGATGGGGGATGATCCTCGTTCTAATAGGCACGGCACTGTCCGCATCCGACTGGAGCATTTCAGAAG
>NW_026999648.1:0-19680 GCF_037126465.1 Ornithodoros turicata
CAAATAGCTCAGTAGTACTCGGTGCAGGATTAAATCGACCAAGGATAGATTCGACCATCGCTAAGGTCTGATATCGGAGGATATTTGGAGCAGGATACTTTCCGCCCAAGGAGGAGCGCGAGCCAAGACCGCCCCCGCGCGTTTCGCAGCCGCGCGTACAGAGGGCTTTCCTTCTCACATTCGAGCATGCATGAACATGCAAAGTACATAACCACCAACCAAAATCTTATTGCCCGCCCATCTTATTCCCTCTCCGGCCCAGTTCCACATACAATACATCCTGAGTGAGGAAGTCCACTCCATGGAAGAGTGTTTCATCTCCCCATGCTTCCCCTTAACATAGCGTACTTTTCTTCTCGCGCCCAGACATGCAAGCAACAGACATACACATTTCTACAAGTGAAAATATTTTATTAATCTAAAGTACTAGCAATCAGCATAGAGAGGTGTGAAGTTGAAACGAACAATTTCTGCAGGCAACATTCACATCCTACACACACACACTACACATTTTATGATATTGTAATATCTGCAGCTAAACCAATTTAATATCAAATGGATAGATTCGATAACTCGAGCGGGGAGACAATCACTTCCCCAGAGCAGATAATATTTATTAAAGATCCTTCAGGAACACAACTTTTAATTAAGGAAGGGATTCTTAGTTCATACAATAATAATTAAAATTAAAATTTCTACCATAGCAAGTCTGAGCTTCTTCTATGTGACCTCCACCTTCATGTTGTAAATTAACATAAATCATACATGTAAATAATTGATTATTCCATGCTCAAATCATTTCAATGCTATTAAATACGAGTCTTTTCGATTGAAGAGCACAACAGGGGGGACACACCGCACCATCCAGGAAAGCACTAATTAAACAAACAATAGTTAACACTGTCAGAGGGACATCATTAACACAACTTTTAATTAAAGAATCTTTAACTTCGAAGCTTGCTATCAATACGACCTGAGCTAGGACGAATGCCGAGGAACGTGAACTATATAGGGAGGACAATTTTCATTGATATGAAAGATGATACGGCCCTCACTTTCTTGTGCATTCAGAATCATTACATGTACACACATTAAATACAATTCTGACTCACATTTACGCATTTTGCCGAACATTTCCATGAGAAGAACACAGTGACACACACACGCACACAAGCTCAGAAAAACTTATTTCCTGACCTCAGTCCGCTAGAACCGGTTTCACCTCTCCTTTTCATACATCCCTCTTTCACTCTTTCCTCGAAACGCGCGGGAGATCTCCCTCAACCCCAATCGACGATTCCCTCCCAAAGTCAAAATACATATTGGGGGCCATCATCATTAGAGAAAAGGATGATATCAAACCACAAGTAACACCAAAAATGAACGACTGATCTTGCTGTTATATGAAGGCGACATTTTTTTATTATCCTAATGATTAACAATATACAATGATAACAAATACTCTATATGTAAGCATCTTCAGGGTGGCCAATTCGAATTTTGTTGTAACTCACCCCCCCCCCTTTTTTGATTGTTTGTTTGTTTATCAGATCACCATCACATATAGGTGTAAGGAAATAATAATTAACTGCTTATATTAATCGAAAGCTACCAAATACGAATCTACCAAGTGAAGAGCAAAACGAAGGAACATGTGGACAGTTGGAGAAGAAAAATCAGACACACGATCACAGCAACAATTACCATTAGTCAACACTACAAATATTATGCTAAAAGAGGAACAAGCACAAGTTAAGAACATGTATATAGATGGAGAAAGTATCGAGGAGTAAAATCAGACAAACAGAATCGTAGCAACAATTAGCAATAGTCAATGCTTAAAGAATTCATAATAATAATTATCTACTTATATTAATCGAAGGCTACCAAATACGAATCTATCAAGTGAAGAGAAAAAAAAAAACAGGAACATATAGACAGATGGAGGATTTATATCAAACACGCAGGATCGTAGCAACCATTATCGTTTGTCATTGCTTGAAGGAATAATAATTCTCAACTTATATTAATCGAAAGCTACCAAATACGAATCTGTCAAGTGAAGAGCAAAACGAAGGAACATGTGGACAGTTGGAGAAGAAAAATCAGACACACGATCACAGCAACAATTACCATTAGTCAACACTACAAATATTATGCTAAAAGAGGAACAAGCACAAGTTAAGAACATGTATATAGATGGAGAAAGTATCGAGGAGTAAAATCAGACAAACAGAATCGTAGCAACAATTAGCAATAGTCAATGCTTAAAGAATTCATAATAATAATTATCTACTTATGTTAATCGAAGGCTACCAAATACGAATCTATCAAGTGAAGAGAAAAAAAAACAGGAACATATAGACAGATGGAGGATTTATATCAAACACGCAGGATCGTAGCAACCATTATCGTTTGTCATTGCTTGAAGGAATAATAATTCTCAACTTATATTAATCGAAAGCTACCAAATACGAATCTGTCAAGTGAAGAGCAAAACGAAGGAACATGTGGACAGTTGGAGAAGAAAAATCAGACACACGATCACAGCAACAATTACCATTAGTCAACACTACAAATATTATGCTAAAAGAGGAACAAGCACAAGTTAAGAACATGTATATAGATGGAGAAAGTATCGAGGAGTAAAATCAGACAAACAGAATCGTAGCAACAATTAGCAATAGTCAATGCTTAAAGAATTCATAATAATAATTATCTACTTATGTTAATCGAAGGCTACCAAATACGAATCTATCAAGTGAAGAGAAAAAAACAACAGGAACATATAGACAGATGGAGGATTTATATCAAACACGCAGGATCGTAGCAACCATTATCGTTTGTCATTGCTTGAAGGAATAATAATTCTCAACTTATATTAATCGAAAGCTACCAAATACGAATCTGTCAAGTGAAGAGCAAAACGAAGGAACATGTGGACAGTTGGAGAAGAAAAATCAGACACACGATCACAGCAACAATTACCATTAGTCAACACTACAAATATTATGCTAAAAGAGGAACAAGCACAAGTTAAGAACATGTATATAGATGGAGAAAGTATCGAGGAGTAAAATCAGACAAACAGAATCGTAGCAACAATTAGCAATAGTCAATGCTTAAAGAATTCATAATAATAATTATCTACTTATGTTAATCGAAGGCTACCAAATACGAATCTATCAAGTGAAGAGAAAAAAAAAAACAGGAACATATAGACAGATGGAGGATTTATATCAAACACGCAGGATCGTAGCAACCATTATCGTTTGTCATTGCTTGAAGGAATAATAATTCTCAACTTATATTAATCGAAAGCTACCAAATACGAATCTGTCAAGTGAAGAGCAAAACGAAGGAACATGTGGACAGTTGGAGAAGAAAAATCAGACACACGATCACAGCAACAATTACCATTAGTCAACACTACAAATATTATGCTAAAAGAGGAACAAGCACAAGTTAAGAACATGTATATAGATGGAGAAAGTATCGAGGAGTAAAATCAGACAAACAGAATCGTAGCAACAATTAGCAATAGTCAATGCTTAAAGAATTCATAATAATAATTATCTACTTATGTTAATCGAAGGCTACCAAATACGAATCTATCAAGTGAAGAGAAAAAAAAAAAACAGGAACATATAGACAGATGGAGGATTTATATCAAACACGCAGGATCGTAGCAACCATTATCGTTTGTCATTGCTTGAAGGAATAATAATTCTCAACTTATATTAATCGAAAGCTACCAAATACGAATCTGTCAAGTGAAGAGCAAAACGAAGGAACATGTGGACAGTTGGAGAAGAAAAATCAGACACACGATCACAGCAACAATTACCATTAGTCAACACTACAAATATTATGCTAAAAGAGGAACAAGCACAAGTTAAGAACATGTATATAGATGGAGAAAGTATCGAGGAGTAAAATCAGACAAACAGAATCGTAGCAACAATTAGCAATAGTCAATGCTTAAAGAATTCATAATAATAATTATCTACTTATGTTAATCGAAGGCTACCAAATACGAATCTATCAAGTGAAGAGAAAAAAACAGGAACATATAGACAGATGGAGGATTTATATCAAACACGCAGAATCGTAGCAACCATTATCGTTTGTCATTGCTTGAAGGAATAATAATTCTCAACTTATATTAATCGAAAGCTACCAAATACGAATCTGTCAAGTGAAGAGCAAAACGAAGGAACATGTGGACAGTTGGAGAAGAAAAATCAGACACACGATCACAGCAACAATTACCATTAGTCAACACTACAAATATTATGCTAAAAGAGGAACAAGCACAAGTTAAGAACATGTATATAGATGGAGAAAGTATCGAGGAGTAAAATCAGACAAACAGAATCGTAGCAACAATTAGCAATAGTCAATGCTTAAAGAATTCATAATAATAATTATCTACTTATGTTAATCGAAGGCTACCAAATACGAATCTATCAAGTGAAGAGAAAAAAACAGGAACATATAGACAGATGGAGGATTTATATCAAACACGCAGAATCGTAGCAACCATTATCGTTTGTCATTGCTTGAAGGAATAATAATTCTCAACTTATATTAATCGAAAGCTACCAAATACGAATCTGTCAAGTGAAGAGCAAAACACAGGAACATGTAGATATATGAAGAAAGTCTGGAGGAGTAGAATCAAATACACAGAATCATAGCAACAATTATCAATAGTCAACGTTAGAAATAACATGCTAACAGGGGAACATCGAATAATCATTAAAGGGATAGAATCACTGCGAGCAGTCATAGAGGTAATTAAAGCAATCAATACTCAATGCTAAAAACTGTCAGAGGGATATTATTAACACAACTTTTAATTAAAGAAGAGTTAACTTTTATGCATGCTGTCATTGCGACCTGACCTAAGGCGAACACCAAGCAACACGAATTTCTATAGCAGGACAGTTTTCATCAATCTGAAAGAGGCTACAAAGCCTACATTCTTTTGCATTCGGGATCATTACATGTGCAGATTAAACGCAATTTATACTCACGTTCTCAGATTTTGTTGAATATTTCCATGAGAAGGACAAAATAGCATACACACAGAGACAAGTTCACTGTCCCCCAGTCCCTACAGAACCGGTTTTCCCCGTCTTTTCATTTGTCCCTCTCCATTCTTTTCTGGAAACCTACGGGAGAAGTCCCCCACCGCAACTTACGGTTTCCCCAAGGCTGAAATTCCTGTTGCATGGCAATATCAGTAGACTGAAGGATGATATCAATGCACAAGTAACGTCATAGATTTTTCAAAAATACAATGGGTAAAAGCAAACGACATGCTTTAATTGAACGTAGAATCCCCAAGTGAAGAAGTTGTAACACAAAGTAAACATAATCGCTTTGAAAAAATGGCTAGGAAGCAAGCGAGCTGGTGAAGATGATACACAGACTTCGTGTTGTGTCTGTCCTTTCGTGTTCCCTAGTCTCGTGGTTTTACATTATGCATAATCACTTTTCTTTGTGTTTTTTTTCTCTCTGTAGCATTCATTATCACTACAAATTTGAAATATACTCATACCGTTTTTTTAACATCATGGATAAACAACCGCTTCACATGTATCGGACCATTATTCCCTCCCTTAATCAGGAGCATAAATTTGAAAATGAAAGAACATATGATAATACATCTCTAAGCTTACTTTTTTTTAGAAGTTTCATGGCTTCGAAGACTATTTCAAGACAGCTGCCAAAATAGTCCAATGCATATTTGAAAGAATGAGCATGACCTCATTTATCAACATGTAATGTAAGGATCACTGTCCCAAATTTACATCACAGGGTACAAATGCAACGAAAGCAGGCAAAATGAGAACAACGAACATGACCATTTAGTGATGGGAAGCTCTTTTTTGTATACTTAGACAGTCATAAACAGCCTATGTCAAGAACTGATTTTCTGGCGGTGAAATGACAAACTATATGCATATCTAAGCAACAAACATGTATTTTTGATTGACCTACAAGAACAAGCTGGACTGGAAATATTCCTAGAAAGCCCATGAGTTCTCTCAGGTATTCCTCACTGCATGCAAGCAACCTTTTCTCAGTTGTGAGAGGGCACAGACAAAACCTTTCTAGCGGGCTACAACACAATTGACCATAAGCTCCCCATCCCGTCAACAATAGAACGTGGAGATGTACGGTCTTTTACTACTTTAAACGCCCCAAGGATGGAAGTAATTGATGTGGGGGAGAATCGGTACACAGCATGACGATAAAATTCTCTCCACACACACCTCAAACCAACGCTTTTCTTCTTTACACATTACTATCATGTTTCAAACTTAACAAAATAACTCAATCGAAAATATTTTTGAGTGTCAAAACAGACCAACCAATGCTATATGAGGGCGAACTGTTTACATCAGCATATGGACTCAACAGGACAAGCAAGACGAGCGAAAGCTTTGTGACGCTTCTAAAGCAACTGTGAAAATAAACAATTCCACAGCTGAAAAAAAAAAGAGTATAGATTATTTTCTCTATACGTAGCAAGTCAATGAATATTCAACTGGAATCTTGTAAACTACTCCACTTCTTTGCCAATCAACCCAACGAATTTGTTTACATTAGAAGGAGAAAACATAATTATTAATCATCTTTTCCAAATCGTACGGAGATTCATAGAGATGCTTCCCAAATGCCACAGTCGAGGCCTCTGTTGGAATCAGCGCGCACACGAAATAGTGTTCTCACATATATTTCTTGTAAACTTCTCTAACTTTGCCCATCATCCAAATGAATTTGATTTCATTAGAAGGAGACAATGTAGTAATTTTAGACAAATACCCAGAATGGCTTAATTTAGAACTCATGAAAATAGATGATTATAATCTATAACGGTCTTTCAAATTCAAAATAGTATGCAGATACACATAAATACCCTAAATACTGCAATTGAATCCGTTTTCTTTTACTTTTAGAGAATCAGCATTCAGAGGGAATAGTGTTCCTACACAAAACTATTGTCACATGTTGACATTGTCGTTAAGGCATTTTTCATCCTAGTAATCTAGTGTTGACATTAGAACATTCTCACTTTTTTGTGTGCGAAAGCTTGCAACAATATGTAACCTGGATGTCTGAAAGCAACAACAATATAGCGTACGGAAAAAGTGATTTCATGGTCGATATCCAATCTCATTCATGACAATCATTTCAATATGGTGAGCATGTCAAAGGATGTGTAATCACAAAAGGCCTTTGCATCTCAATTGTCTCGCGACGTAAACCCCCAGTTATTATTAATAAAAGGCTTCTGGCCAAGTGTTCCAGGTTACGATTACATTTACGAAGAGTGCCATTTTAGCAATATACAAGCTTTAGTCAGGCGACTGATACGTCGACGACAAGAGGACACGAAGGTTGCGAAAGTCACACTGACATAGAATTTTGTCGATAACCGACGATATGATTCAGAAGAAGCTTGATTAAGAAGATTATAGGATTAAGAAGAAGATATGATTAAACAGAAGCAAACTTGAAGAGGCAACTGCATTGGAATGATGTGCGTTCGTGGAGATGTTATATCTCCGACGATGAAGAAGACGTTTCCGGAGCAAAGGCAACACAGTCGGGATACCGCGTTGGGCTTGCGATTGCGCGTTTGGGATGCGTCGTGCGTGACTCGCGTGACGCACATCATTCCAATGCAGTTGCCTCTTCAAGTTTGCTTCTGTTTAATCATATCTTCTTCTTAATCCTATAATCTTCTTAATCAAGCTTCTTCTGAATCATATCGTCGGTTATCGACAAAATTCTATGTCAGTGTGACCTTCGCAACCTTCGTGTCCTCTTGTCGTCGACGTATCAGTCGCCTGACTAAAGCTTGTATATTGCTAAAATGGCACTCTTCGTAAATGTAATCGTAACCTGGAACACTTGGCCAGTGGCCTTTTATTAATAATAACTGGGGGTTTACGTCGCGAGACAATTGAGATGCAAAGGCCTTTTGTGATTGCACATCCTTTGACATGCTCACCATATTGAAATGATTGTCATGAATGAGATTGGATGTCGACCATGAAATCACTTTTTCCGTACGCTATATTGTTGTTGCTTTCAGACATCCAGATTACATATTGTTGCAAGCTTTCGCACACAAAAAAGTGAGAATGTTCTAATGTCAACACTAGATTACTAGGATGAAAAATGCCTTAACGACAATGTCAACATGTGACAATAGTTTTGTGTAGGAACACTATTCCCTCTGAATGCTGATTCTCTAAAAGTAAAAGAAAACGGATTCAATTTCAGTATTTAGGCTATTTATGTGGATCTGCATACTATTTTGAATTTGAAAGACCGTTATAGATTATAATCATCTATTTTCATGAGTTCTAAATTAAGCCATTCTGGGTATTTGTCTAAAATTACTACATTGTCTCCTTCTAATGAAATCAAATTCATTTGGATGATGGGCAAAGTTAGAGAAGTTTACAAGAAATATATGTGAGAACACTATTTCGTCTGCGCGCTGATTCCAACAGAGGCCTCGACTGTGGCATTTGGGAAGCATCTCTATGAATTTCCGTACGATTTGGAAAAGATGATTAATAATTATGTTTTCTCCTTCTAATGTAAACAAATTCGTTTGGTTGATTGGCAAAGAAGTGGAGTAGTTTACAAGATTCCAGTTGAATATTCATTGACTTGCTACGTATAGAGAAAATAATCTATACTCTTTTTTTTTTCAGCTGTGGAATTGTTTATTTTCACAGTTGCTTTAGAAGCTTCACAAAGCTTTCGCTCGTCTTGCTTGTCCTGTTGAGTCCATATGCTGATGTAAACAGTTCGCCCTCATATAGCATTGGTTGGTCTGTTTTGACACTCAAAAATATTTTCGATTGAGTTATTTTGTTAAGTTTGAAACATGATAGTAATGTGTAAAGAAGAAAAGCGTTGGTTTGAGGTGTGTGTGGAGAGAATTTTATCGTCATCCTGTGTACCGATTCTCCCCCACATCAATTACTTCCATCCTTGGGGCGTTTAAAGTAGTAAAAGACCGTACATCTCCACGTTCTATTGTTGACGGGATGGGGAGCTTATGGTCAATTGTGTTGTAGCCCGCTAGAAAGGTTTTGTCTGTGCCCTCTCACAACTGAGAAAAGGTTGCTTGCATGCAGTGAGGAATACCTGAGAGAACTCATGGCCTTTCTAGGAATATTTCCAGTCCAGCTTGTTCTTGTAGGTCAATCAAAAATACCCCAGACAGAACATGCCGTCCCATAGAATTCCCACACAGATCATCAAGGTCCCGGTCCCGAGCAGACATCACAAGGAATTCATGTGCGGACAAACGAAAAGAATGCGTGGGCTGCCCGTCCCGTAACTTTCCTTCCAGGACAGGAAACGGACACACGAAACCCCATCAAAAGGTGGCGCGATATTGCGCGCCGTTTGAAGCGACACTGCACGGCGTGATGTGAAACTATGGTTTGTTTTAATAATTATCGCAAGGCTAGGTGGCATGTAAGAGTGCGCGTTATCGAATGTATTTTTTACTGCAATGCTAAAATAAATAAAAATACTCTCAGCAGCACACGTTCAGAAATTTTTTAATGAAGTACGAAGCGGAGGATTTATATCCTCGAGTGTTTCGGTCACGTGACCCCGTTTTGTGAATGTGGGAACCAAGGCGGGAATTGCGTGCCATTGTTCGAAGTCGTTGCTGTTTTTCTTGTGTTTCCATCGGATGACGAACGTGAATTTGCAACACCACATCGTTAACGAGCATCGGCTGAAGTGAAGTACGACCTTCGACCTTGTTGTAGTGACGACGTAATCCGATTTCGTGCTGTGCATTTTCCGGCCCTGTTTGAGGGGAGGTAGAGGCATACCGCCAAGCATGGCGCCCAACAGAACGGATGCAGCAAGTCGATCAGGTAAATTTACTTTTTTGTCTCTTAGTTTGATAGTATCATTTTTCTTTCTCCCATTTCGTCTTGTGCAGTACCCTCTTCGGGGCAATTGTGGGGCGATTATCGCAGTTGCGTTGCCTCCGTGCACGTTTTGTTTTGCTTTGTTTTGCAGTGTTTCGTTCTTGTTCATGTACGCGTTCAAATTAAGTTACTGTCATTCACCTAGGCTGCTCAGTTCGCACATGTAGTCTCCATTTGGGGCGCTGAGTTTCTGTTCTTCCGCAGGAATGTTGCTGTGATTAGGGCAGCTGCGAGATGTCTAAGTATTGGCAATCTAGGACATTCCTTCGGGAGATCAGCACGAGTGTGGCAGAAAGTTTGTCACTTATAAGTGCTGGACATGAGGACAGTTTTAGCGAACATTCTTGTGACCCCTCGTATGGAAACAGGACCCCATCATCTAACAATGGAGAAGCTTCTGGCGATTCGTGGAGCACTGAAGCTTCAGATGTGTTAAGTGCAACTGACGCAACTTTTGTGCCCCGCTACGCTTTTCCTGACGAGGAACCCGCTCCAGCGTCCGACAGTGTATCCGTTACATCCGATGATGACTCCAGCGACTTGGAAACTGACCTAAGAAATTGGGCAGTGCAGCATAGCATAGTCCATTGTGCTGTAAGTGATCTCCTGAAAATACTGTCCAAGCACTCATGCTTTTCCTACCTGCCACAGTGCTCGAAAACACTGCTCGAGACACCCAGACAGTGCTCTAACTTCGTTGACATTGCTGGTGGTCAATATTGCTATTTTGGTCTTGCTGCTGGAATTATTACTTCTGCGCAATGTTGGCCTGCGGTACCACACAGCATAACGTTAAACTTCAACATCGATGGTGTGCCGCTCACTAAAAGTGGGAAGCAGCAGTTTTGGCCCATCCTATGTCAGGTTTCCAATTATGGTGACAGGAAGCCATTTCCAGTTTCTGTATTCTATGGGACGTCCAAGCCTTTGGATTTAAATGCCTATTTGGAACAGTTCGTTGAAGAACTCAATGCCCTACTTGGAAGTGGTGTGACGATCAGAAATTCCAGTGTTCAAGTAACAGTTGGAGCTATCGTATGTGATGCCCCTGCTAGGGCATTTGTACTCTCAGTAAAAGGACATACCGGGCACAATGGATGCACAAAGTGTACGACAAAAGGGGTGCATATGAATGGACGTATGACATTCACTGAGGTTGATGCGCCACTGAGGACAAATGCTAGTTTTAGGGCACAAGAGCACGGTGAATTCCACAAGGGCACCACAAAACTTCTTGATCTACCTATTGATATAGTCCAAGCCGTTCCTCTCGACTATATGCATTTAGTTTGCCTAGGGATCATGAAGAAGCTCCTAAATCTCTGGTTTAAAGGTCCACAACATGCTAGGCTTCCATCGCATATATTACTGGAAGCATCGGAAAAAAATGTATCTCTCGAGCCCTTCATTCCGGTTGAATTTAACAGGAGAACGAGAAGTTTTTCGGAGCGAGATCGATTTAAGGCCACAGAATTCAGGCTGCTTTTGCTCTACACGGGTCCAGTGCTTTTTCAGTCAACACTTCCCCAGGATTTTGCTTGCAATTTCCTAACTCTCCACTGCGCCATCACAATTTTGTGCTCTCCCCATTTGTGCTCACGTCTTGTAGACTATGCCGAGAAGCTTCTTAGGTATTTCGTAAAGACGTATACCAAGCTCTATGGAAATGACATGGTTTCATACAATGTCCATGGCTTGCTCCATCTTGCAAATGATGCACGTGTTCACGGACCCCTTGATACTTGGTCAGCTTTCCCCTTTGAGAATTACATGAGTTCGTTGAAACGATGCATAAGAAAGCCAGAGAAGCCGCTCGAACAGCTCTGCAAGAGGATGGCTGAACAGAAAGGAACGGCATCTGCATCGTCTTGCAAATCAGCAACTTCTCAATTGTCACGGCAGCACTCCAGCGGAATCCTTCCCAGTGGGTGCCAGGGTCCCCAGTATAGAAGGGCATCCTTTGACAGTGCCTTTATACTTCAAGCCAACAGGAGAGATTGCTGCTGCGGGTTAAGTGATGGATCTGTCATCCATGTTGAGAACTTTGCGTTTAACGGCAGTGGAGAGCCTTGCCTCATTGGGCGGGAATATCTAGATGTTCAGGAGCTCTTCTCAGTCCCGTGTAGCTCTTCAATGCTCGGCATCAACTTTGTGTCTCGGCTTTCGGACATTAAGTCATGGCATCTAAGAACTGTTTCTTGTAAATATGTGAGACTGCCTTACAAGCACGGTTTTGCGGTGATACCTCTGATCCATACTAATGGTCAAAACTAAATTTTCTCACGTGGTGCTAAAATCCCTGTGCAGTGTTCTATGACCAGTGTAACCTAATCTACATTATGTATCATTGAAGAGCGGCGAAAAACTATCACCAACGTCAAACAGAAAGTGGTGAAGAGGAGGCCTACATCCACTGTTGCGCAAAAAGACAGGGGTAGAAGGAAGGAGAAGACATCTTTAAATGAAGAAGCCTGTGAACAGTCACAGTCCTGTTCCCAGAAAGAGGGACCACTTCAGGAGGAGAATGAAGCACTTACTGGTGACGAGTACAGCAGGTCACCACTTCCATTCCCACCCACACCACCACCCATGACGTCAAGTCACCCTCCTGGAGGTGGTACGTAGTACTGGTCGCGATGGAAGCATTTACAGCCTTAAAGCTTGATTGCCTAATTAATGCTTTGTATGTCTGCACTTAAATTTTCAGCACAATGTTTCATGTTGCAAGCTGCCGAGCACCGACCGGACCTTCCTGCCCATCCCCAACATTATCACCAAGGTAATTTATTTACGTTCGTAGGAAACTGGCAGTCTGTATGCACAGAACCCCCTTGCATCCTCCCAAATTTTGCAAAGCCCCACAAAAATTTGATTTTCATGCATTGCAGATATAATGCCCCTTCCCCCAATTTTTTTCGACACCCAACACTTGAGAATCTGCGTTATCCACTATCCCATTATGATGTGCAATTCATTGTGTTTCATTTGTCTTTTTTTCCTTAGGCTTGCCACACAGTGCCCAGAACATGGTACATCTAAGTCTTCCGTCAAGTGATCATGACGTACTGACACATCAAGGTGATACCCTGTAGCATGGCTAAGCCTTTCTCATACCATCACAAAAAACAGGCACTTCAGCCGCAACATGCCCTAACTTTATGGGTGCATTAGGGTGACATCCTTTGTTGCAAGTGTTTTTGCGAAATATTTTTTGAGCTATCTGTTTTGGATTGTTTTTTATCATTTCACACAGCTCACCTGCAGGGTCGACCAGCATTTGTCACAACCTACTCAGAGGCACAAAAGCAGTTTTACCCAACAGGTGTATATTTTTTAGCAATTATTGTGTGTCTTGCTGTTTTTGTTACCGTTGCCTACAGCTATTTAGCAGTGCATGCATGTTGAGTGTGGTAAGGCATGCAAAATGCTTCTTGTGCAGCAGTACCACATGACGAACAGGTCCAGCACGGTCTGTCCAGTGTGCAGTACTTCCGCCCAGGTATGATGTTTGTACCTGAGTTACCTTATCACACATGTGGAAATTTTTTACGACTACATGTCCTGGCAACGGTGAATGTGCCCACATGCATTGTTTCGTGAACAAAAAAATATAGAGGAAGTGTTGTACATAGACATTACCTCGACTGTATATATGCAGAGCAGTAGCTAATTTATTTTACACATGCAGGTATGTATCGACCTGATGACCGAGGACGGCTACACTCATCTGCACCGAGTGCCAATTTTCACCGGCCTGGTGAGCACAACATATATTCCCTTACACTTCCTACAGACGCATGCATGACAGACACAGTACCGTGTACCTGCGGCTTTCACGCGTATAAGCCGCAGGACGCGTTTTTAGGAAAGCTTTAAAAATTTTCTAGCAGATAAGCCGCGTGCAATACGAAACGACTGATTTGTGCGGCAATGGAGATCATAGAGAAGGACATAAACCCTATGGTCCATACTCCAGGGTCAGCTCTAGACTTCTACCAAGATCGGATTGTGTCCTTGTTGGGCGTTTTTAATGGATTGAATGGTCAGTGGCCTTCCAGAAAACGTGAATCACTGTCACCACTTTCGTTAAAGGTGCTTTGGGGAATGCACCACGAAGATCAATCTACTCGAATGTGGACCCGTCCCTGTTACGCACTGTTCGTGCATCGGCAGGGCAGTGCCATTCCAGAGACACTGTCGGCCCATTTGTTAAAACCGACGTACGGGGAAAATACCAGGAAAAATAGTAATCAGATGAGCCGCACCGGTGGATAAGCCGCAGAGCGCCCGTGAGAAAAACAAATCGTGCATAAGCCGCAACTAATACGCGTGAAATTACGGTATGTGTATCTGCATTGCCTGTGCAAAAAAATGTGAATTGTCTTGTGTATAACAAGCAAAATATCTGTGCAGGTTCATCTCAGTCGTATGAGGGGTCTCGGCCTCAGCCTCAGAGCTACTCCCCTGGCATGCAGACGGAAAATTACCACACAGGTATTAAATCCGTATACTTCGCTTTGTTTTAATTCCGGACGTTACTTGTTGTGATTAAACAAACCAGGGGACATCAGAAGTACTTCCACGTCCACAACGCCGTCTTCGTTTCACACTGGCAGAGATGCACAAGATGACGAGCCTGCGCCAAGGCACTGCTTCATTACAGGTTTGTATCCGCCTCCAGTTTTGCACACGAAACAGCATGTTAAAGGGTGTTTCGGCATCTCATTTGCAATAAACATTATTTAATGATTGAGTGCTATAGATGACCTTGTGGGTGCGAGGCGGAAAGAGCATAGCCAGCAGCGTAAAGCTACAAGTGGTGGTCAAGGTAATTCAGTTTTAAAAGTTATATTCAACATTGGCACATTGATTTCTTAGCACGCGAGGTGTGGCTATTAAATAACGGAACTGTTCACCTGAACCATTATATGTTCCATACTCCTATGAATGGGGAGTGTGTTCGCATACACTTAGTCGTCACCATAAGAAGCATGGTGAAACAAGTAGACCCTTCGTCGCCTGCGGTCAGCCTGCTGCTACTGAAACACATATGGGTGAGATGTGCAGCTACGTTGTGAGAGTCAAGACTGAAAGTGCAACAATGGAACAACGAGTCAAAGTTCCTTGTGAATGGGAAAAAACCAGCGCGTAAACTGAACAGACAGAGAAGATATGTACACACAGGATGGGCTAACTAACGACTTGTTAGTCAGCGCGCCCCGTGTGTGCGTGTCTTCTCTGTGTCCGTTTCTCACGCTGTTTTTTTTTTTGTTTTTTTTTTTCATTCGTGGTGTACCAACTTGCTCACACTATTGCCTCAGTTCCTCGTGAGACTAAACCAAATGCTGTACTACAAGCATTTTGGACTTGTCGAGGAGGTGAACGTTGACACTGTATTACTTTCTTATTATTATTGACTCTGTAAATTTCATGACTAGTTTTTTTTTTTTTTTTTTTTGTGGGGCAAGACAACATTGACAACGGCTGGCACAATCTCCTTTTTCTGGTGATTATTTCCAGACCAGTGGACAAGACATTGCGTCTGGTCCACTTTACAGCTGCCAATAGTACATGAAAAATCGAAGAAAGCGTCTTCTGATGGTGAATGTGAGGACTCTGTGTCTGAATTATCGCACTTTCAGCATGCTTTCTGCAGAACACGTCTTGTCACCGTGCTAGCGAATATTTGCTGTTTGTTGTTGCATGCCGTAGCTGAAATCTGCATTGAAGGAGCCCATTTCGAGGCTGCAACAAAATAAAGAGGGTTGCCTTGTATTCTGGCTTAATCGTTTCTGTGAATAGAAAATTCCCGCTTTATCAATACAGGAGGGAGGAGGTAAAAGCGCCGCTTAATATGTACGTTTCGATTATGACATTAAATATATTTTTGCCACCATTTCCTTATTTATTAGACACACCTCGTATATAGTCTAACCCCTTTCAATGAACTGGAGATGTTCTACAATTTAGGTGTATGACCACTTCAGCTGACCTTGTGTCATTAATACTGGAAGTAATCATTTTAAGTTTAGGTTGATGCTGGCTTGTAACGCTGCTCTCGTTTATTTTTATTTTTTGTACAACAAATTCAGATTTCCAGCGTGAGATACTTCGTATCCTGCATATCATCAGGTTAACAGTGGAACACCACACAAAACAGTTGGAGAGCATAGCCCAGCGTTCAGCTGTAGAGGAGGAAGAAACTCCTGTTCTCGTGAAGCCTTGTACCTCACCTGATGAGCTTGTTGAATTTGACAACGTGCTTGCAGCATCATCGGACGCCAGGAGCAAACTTGTAAGGACACATCACTGTAGCTTGACTTTTATTTCGCATTAGGTCTCTCTGCGAGCATGTTGTATCTGTTTATAGATTGTGGATGATAGGAGGATAAATGTTCAATTTAGTGTGTTTCACTCAAGAGAGACTCGGTAAAGGGTATTAATGTATGCCTGAATTATGAGAGAGCTTCCATGTTCTCGGTGCATAGAAATCAGGGATGCGGAGGATTCATTCATGCGGGATTGATAGATTGCAGCAGTTAAAATTATTATCTTCATGTGTTCACTTTTATCTTTTTAGAAGAGGCTCCTGCAGAGCCTCGGAGGCACAAACGCTAAAGACGCAGCCAGGAGGATGATGTCCACGTTGATGACCGATGCTGTTGCAGCACAGTTTACTTGGGAAGGGAAAAACGATAAGCAGAGGTTATGTGATCTGAACTGCACGAACATTATTTTAAGTAAGTTGAGGATCTGTGATCTCTATACATTTCACAAGTTGAACATTTTTATTGCGCAGAAGTTGTTGGACATATATCTTTTACTGACATCGTGTATATTTAGGCTGCTTCACTGGACACACCAAACACAATCGTGCTCAAGGCACGAAACGTGAGGCGGAAGAGGCGATAAGGTCGTGGCTCAGGCATGCATCCGAAAGACTTTCACGTTCTAGTGCATCAAGAACACCATGTGAGGAAGACTGAAGTTGGAACTGTGGAATGTGTGTGGATCGGGATGTGATGTGATCTGACTTCGAGGAAAGACTGTCTAACTGGGTCACCCTGACATTTCAAGCCTCCGGTAAAACGTGATGGACAGTTGCACATCATCCTTTTTTTTTTCCTTTCATTGTTCACAAAGTTCAGTGCACCTATACCGGTCAGTGTAACTGTTAGTTTTTGAGTATTTTCACGCAGGTTAGTCGTGGAGTGTGGGCTGGAGCTCCTTTTTGTGTGATGGTTTTCAAAGCAGATGTAATTCAGGTTCCACACTTGCCGAGGTGACAAGTTATATTTTTTGGTTTAGGATGACAGCGTTGCGTCCAATTATCATATATTTACTCTGTTTTGTGAAGCTCAGTTTGAAAATCAACACCCTTCAAAAAGAAGACAGAACACTTGTCAGCATCGAATAACGAGGAGGATGAAGGGATCATCCCTAGCTCATATTTAGTGTTCATCCTTTCGTGGAGTCTTACTTTGGGCACACTACGCTTCCAGATAATCCATAAGAATCTGAGAGCCTCGTTATACGAGATTCCCCTAGAAGTCTTTTTTTAACCGTTGTCTTTCACTTCACTGCCCTTATACTGAGCGGCAGTATTGTTTTGAGAAAGTGCTCCCAGGAAGAGAGAAAAGTGGTCTTTTTTAGCTCCCAGGAAGAGAGAAAAGTGGTCTTTTTTAGCTCCCAGGAAGAGAGAAAAGTGGTCTTTTTTAGGGTGAATTTAGCAAAGCTGCGCATTTTGTTGCGCATATTGTTGCGTATTTTGTTGCGCATATTAGTTTTTAAGTGCGCTCACTTTGCGCACACAAGAAAGTTAAGCAACGCAAATTCAGGTGAATGCATGACTATCAGTATGCGAACTTTGAAGCGCCAGAATATTTGTATGACTGCATGGAAATTTAACCTTAGCTAAATTCACCCTGTATAGATATATATGTGAGGTTTGTTTGTATCATTTTTCATAATTTTCATTTTACACTTCATACATGGTTCTAGTCAGCAATTCTTTTGGAAGGTGAAGATGACTGTTTTCAGATGGAAAGCAGAAAAAGACGTATATACTTCAAATTGTGGTTATTTGTTCTGTGTTTACTTTTTGAAAGTAGCTGCGAGCCTTGCAGTCTTGTACGTCATGTGATATGACATCTGGAAATATATATTTTATTCAAATTGTGGGCTTTGGGTCATTATTATACAGAATATAGCAAAGCGGAGCTAATGTGGAAGCGGGCAAGGTTTATTAAGAGTAAACTAGTTTTAGCAGCCTATATACAAACGCGGAGGGCTCCGTCCCGCGCAGATCCCAGATATTTCACCGGGACCGTCCGGGGACGTCACAGGGATGTTCGAGGAGCTGACAAAACGGTGTCCGTGGGACGTCTTTTGTCCCGCTAGACCTGTTCCGCAGGATGTCGTGAGATCCCGTTTAAGGCATCCGTGGGACTTCCGTGGGACCGATTTGTTCTGTCTGGGACATGTTTGTTGCTTAGATATGCATATAGTTTGTCATTTCACCGCCAGAAAATCAGTTCTTGACATAGGCTGTTTATGACTGTCTAAGTATACAAAAAAGAGCTTCCCATCACTAAATGGTCATGTTCGTTGTTCTCATTTTGCCTGCTTTCGTTGCATTTGTACCCTGTGATGTAAATTTGGGACAGTGATCCTTACATTACATGTTGATAAATGAGGTCATGCTCATTCTTTCAAATATGCATTGGACTATTTTGGCAGCTGTCTTGAAATAGTCTTCGAAGCCATGAAACTTCTAAAAAAAAAGTAAGCTTATAGATGTATTATCATATGTTCTTTCATTTTCAAATTTATGCTCCTGATTAAGGGAGAGAATAATGGTCCGATACATGTGAAGCGGTTGTTTATCCATGATGTTAGAAAAACGGTATGAGTATATTTCAAATTTGTAGTGATAATGAATGCTACAGAGAGAAAAAAACACAAAGAAAAGTGATTATGCATAATGTAAAACCACGAGACTAGGGAACACGAAAGGACAGACACAACACGAAGTCTGTGTATCATCTTCACCAGCTCGCTTGCTTCCTAGCCATTTTTTCAAAGCGATTATGTTTACTTTGTGTTACAACTTCTTCACTTGGGGATTCTACGTTCAATTAAAGCATGTCGTTTGCTTTTACCCATTGTATTTTTGAAAAATCTATGACGTTACTTGTGCATTGATATCATCCTTCAGTCTACTGATATTGCCATGCAACAGGAATTTCAGCCTTGGGGAAACCGTAAGTTGCGGTGGGGGACTTCTGCCGTAGGTTTCCAGAAAAGAATGGAGAGGGACAAATGAAAAGACGGGGAAAACCGGTTCTGTAGGGACTGGGGGACAGTGAACTTGTCTCTGTGTGTATGCTATTTTGTCCTTCTCATGGAAATATTCAACAAAATCCGAGAACGTGAGTATAAATTGCGTTTAATCTGCACATGTAATGATCCCGAATGCAAAAGAATGTAGGCTTTGTAGCCTCTTTCAGATTGATGAAAACTGTCCTGCTATAGAAATTCGTGTTGCTTGGTGTTCGCCTTAGGTCAGGTCGCAATGACAGCATGCATAAAAGTTAACTCTTCTTTAATTAAAAGTTGTGTTAATAATATCCCTCTGACAGTTTTTAGCATTGAGTATTGATTGCTTTAATTACCTCTATGACTGCTCGCC
>NW_026999649.1:0-18999 GCF_037126465.1 Ornithodoros turicata
TCGACGTGGGAAGATCGAGACTTGACGGTGAGTCCCCTTTGCTTACCGGGTTCGAGGGCTCACCATGTCAGTAGTCACTAGAGGTATGTCTAGAAACGGGACTACGGATCCCGTTGACGATGCTGTTCAGGATGAAACGGGTGTAACTAACCCAGTGTCAGACGCGGAGGTGCCCGACAGCGTATTGCAAAAGCTACGGTTAGAGGTAGAGTTGTACAAGGCTAAGCTTCAGATCGCTCAGCTTGAAAGTGACCGCGCAAGCATAAGTAGTCGATCGAGCACGAGTAGGTCCAGGGTAGGCGAGTACGCTAGGGACTTAAAGGGTGTACTGACAAGGATGCCCGAAATGGAGGCATTAGTACCCGCGTGGTTCACGGCGGTCGAGACCGTTTTCACTAATTTTGAAGTACCGGAAGATGTGCAGGGTCCGATCTTGCTGACCTATCTAAACGAAAAGATGAGGGCCGTAATTGCAAGGCATGGCAACGGGCAAATCCTAAAGTATGAGGAACTAAAGCAAAAAGTTCTAACCGAATTAAGGTTGACACCGGGCGAATACAAACGCCTTTTCTTTCAAGCAAGAAAGGAAGAGTCGGAATCGTGGGGTCAGTTCGCGACGAGGCTCGAATCTCTATTTGATCACTATGTAACTAGTCGTAACGTTAAGTCGTTGAATGACTTGCGCGACCTGGTTATTTCTGATCGGTTGAAAGCTGTAATGCCCGAGGACACAAGGTCTTATCTAATGCTCACAGAGGCGGACTCGTGGTTCAGGCCTAGCAAGTTGGCAGAGCTGGCAGGCAAACTATGACGACAGCAAGAAGGGCCATGAGCCCCAAAAGAACCAAAACCTTCCTACTGAGAGGAGGGCACAACCGGGGGTAAAAGAAAAGCAATCAACAGCGAGTAGCGTCAGTAGCAAACCCAGTGGTCCCCAAGTCGTAACTTCAGTCGCGGAAGCACGGTGAAATGCTTTCAGTGTGGTGAAACAGGCCACTATAGAAGTCACTGTCCGAAGACACCACCAAAAACGGGGCCAGTCGAGGAACGAACGTCTAACCTAAAGGGAAGGGGAGATGACAGCGCCGTGAATAAGGTCTCCCTATTGTGTCAGGAGGTTAGAGAGGCGAACGGGCTGGGAGAAAAGGACCCTCCCACGATGCAGCTTTGCATAGACAGCACAGTGGTAAATGCTCGTCTTGACTCCGGGGCCGATGTAACGGTAATTCGTAAGGATGTGGTGCCCGATAAATGGCGGGAAAAAGGGTGTCAAGAAGTGAAATTGAGAGGCGCCTTTGGTCATGTCGCAGAAGCTGAGCTAATGGAAGTTCCGTTAGGTTTAGAATCGGAAAGAGAATGCACTCAGCAGGTTCTGACGGTATGCGCGGTAACAAACGAACTGTCTGCCGGTGTGGATGTACTGCTAACGCCGGAGGATTACGAAGAGATAAGGCGAGTCAAGCAGACTCTTGCGGAGGAAGCCGAAGCTATGATGTCGGACTTCGTGGAAAATGGACAGGGTCCTGAGGTCTTAAGGATTGTTACGAGAAACAATGTCAGTTTGAGGAAGGGCCAGGTGAGGGCGAGCAGACTAATGACGCTCACATTGAACTAAGTGTAGTGGAAGCAGTCGCGGAAGACCAAATTGGGAGCAGCGTAGAATCGCGCAAGTTTGCTTCTGAACAAAGAGCTGACGAGTCACTCAATGATTCGTGGGAACAGGCTAAGGAAGGGACCCATGGCATGGTGGTAGCTGACGGCCTGTTGTTTCATGTGGAGAAAACTGATTCAGGGTTGTGCAGGCAGCTAGTGTTGCCGATAGGACGCCGAAAAGAGGTGCTCACCTTGGCGCATGACTCGCCCTGGGGAGGCCACTTTTCAATGAAAAAGACTAAGCAACGCGTGAAGAGCGCTTTTTATTGGCCGTCTGTTGTGACTGACATAAAGAAATACTGCCAATCCTGCCACAGTTGCCAGGTCTTCTCCCGAAGCAAGGAAACCGACCGCGTTCCCATTACTCCGCTCACTCGACCGGAGAGGCCTTTTGAAGTCATATATAGTGACTGCATCGGACCGCTGGATCCACCGTCCGCTCGCGGGCATAAGTATGCGCTGAGCGTTGTAGATTTAGCCACGAGATGGCCGGAGGTGATCCCGTTGAGAACCCTAACAGCTAAGGCTACGTGCCAAGCCCTGATAGAGCTATTTGCGCGTTACGGGACACCTGAACTGATCTGTTCTGATCAGGGGACGAATTTCACGAGCAAGCTCACCCAGGAATTGACAGCGAGAATGGGCGTGAAAATGCGGTTTTCTACGCCCGACGATCCCCAAAGTAACGGCTTGGTCGAGCGATGGAATGGGACGTTTAAAGCTATGCTAAAGCACGTAATCGACACGGAGGGCAGAGAATGGGACAGGTATGTACCATGCCTGCTATGGGCGTACCGAGAGGTACCTAACGAAATCACGCAAGCCTCTCCCTTCGAGTTGATGTTTGGTCGAGTGCCAAACGGCCCATTGTCCATCTTGAAGCAGACGTGGACGGGTGACTGGACCCCGCCCATTGGCTTAAATAAATCTGCTGGTACATACCTGGCCCACTTGAGGGAACGTATGGCGTCCATGGCCAAGGATGTTAGCGAACGAATTGCTGTCAAACAAAGGGAGTACGTGTCCCGATATAATCTAAGAGCTCGAACAAAAGAGTTTAAGCCAGGAGATGCTGTTTTGATATTGGAAACAGACAGCACGAGCAAGCTTAAATCCAAGTGGAAAGGGCCGGCGACAATAAAGGACAAAAAGCGTCCTGATAGTTATGTTGTAACTTTGGAAGATGGGACGGAACGCTGGATCCACGCGAATAAGTTACGACCCTACGTAACTAGAGTCAATGCCGTTGGTGTAATCTTTGAGGATGACGAAGAATTTGGTGACGTTAACACAGTTCCCCAACTGGCGGAATTGAGAGGGCAAAAAGGAGTTAGCAGTATATCTTCCGACCTCACTGATGCGCAGAGATCGCAATTGGCGGGGATTATCTCTCGATTCCAAGCCGTGTTTGATGACAAGCCGGGAATATGTAAAGTAGGTTGTCATCGTATTCAACTAATGGATGACGCGAAACTGAGTAAGTCATTCCCGTATAAAGTACCCGTGGCACTACGACAGGAGGTAGACCGGCAAATTGACGAACTTTTAAAATGGGGGCTTATCTTCCCAGTCGAGAGCGATGTGGCACATCCCGTTGTGTGCGTTGCCAAACGAGACGGCACCACGCGAATGTGTGTTGATTTCCGAAAACTAAATCAGTAAGTCTGCCAGACCAGTTTCCTATGGAGAATGTCTCCGAATTGATCTACAAAGTTTCTAGATCGAGATATATTTCAGTTCTCGACATGACCAGGGGATACTGGCAAATCTCTATGGAGCCGGAATCGAAAAAGTACACCGCCTTTGCGACCCCCCAGGGATTATACGCATGGAACGTTATGCCGTATGGGCTGAAAAATTCAGCGGCGACGTTCCAACGAGTAATGAATCGCATATTGAGTGCACACAAAGAATACTCTTGTGTGTATATCGACGATGTGGCGGTGCATTCGGACACGTGGGAGGACCATGTGAAACACCTGGAGGCAGTGCTCTCTGCACTGAAGGAATCTGGCCTGACAGCCAATGTAAAGAAATGCAGATTTGGAGAAGGGAAAGTGAAGTACCTAGGCCACTGGGTAGGCTCTGGCAGACACTCGCCAGACCCGAAAAAGGTCGCGGCCATCACTGAGCTAAGGAGGCCTGCTGATAAAACGCAGCTTAGAAGTGTCCTTGGTATGTTTAATTACTACAGAGACTACATATCAAACTACGCCGAAATGGTATTGCCTCTGACGGCACTAACTAACCGTAGGGTTCCTAACAAACTACCATGGAGTAGCGAGGCGGACGCCGCATTTGAAATGGTCAAAAGAGAGTTGGCGAAACTTCCAGAGCTGACTCCACCGGATCCGACACGAGGTTTCATCCTCACAACTGATGCATCTGAAAAGGCTATTGGGGCATGTTTGTCTCAGAACGTTGAAGGAAAGAAATGCCCATTGCCTTCCTTAGCAAAAAGCTAACTAGTGCTCAGTCGAAATGGTCCGCCGTAGAACGTGAAGCATTTGCCGTTGTTTGGGCCTAGGCCGACTCGAGACCTGGCTCTTCGGAGCAAAGATAAAAGTCAGGACTGATCACAACCCCCTGACGTACCTTTCCCGCTCTGCGTCTACAAGTGCTCGGTTGACCAGGTGGTCTTTGGGCCTGCAAAAATATGACCTCGAAGTGGTGCACATTGCAGGGACACTTAATAAATGCGCAGATGCCCTATCGCGACTAGTTTAGTAATCGTTTGTAAGCTTAGTGTGGTGAGCCATCGATTCGATGACACAGGGACTCATATGTTGTTGAACTGTAGAGAAAGTGTTAGAGTGATTATGGCAATTTTGAATTTGGTGCTATGTACGCTTTCCAGAACTTGTTCAATGATTCCCAGTCCATTTCACTTTTCGTTTGCTATGTTGTGCTTGCTAGAAGCCCGCACAACCTAGTTAAGGGGGGAGGTGTTAAGTTTCTATGATCGTCGAGAACACCCCTCTGCTGTTTGTATTTTTTTATTTTTGTTTTCCAGAACCCGGTTTACTCAGTCGCCTATTTCCTTCCAGAGGGTTTTGTCTAAAGTGACTTTCATTGACGCACTGCTCCGTGAATAGATGCGGATTATCTCCAGACGTCCGTGTATGAATGGACTTTGCGACATGCGGAACACTGTCGTTTATCTTCCCTCGGGGACTCGGGAAACATGAATTGAGGCCAAACTTGCCATATGTAGGGAACTCGTTTCCTGCGAGCCCTTTTATGTTTTTGTATACATTTCGTTTGAGACACTAATGGGTTTTGGATTTGTAACATTGTTTATTTGTGACAATTATCGAATTCTTGGAAGTACCCTTTTTAATTTACTCGCTTCAGGATTGGAGCATTTTGGAGACCTTCGGTAACGGACCAATCCTGGGGATGAGAAATGTGAAATTTGCATCTTTGATTTTGTTTGTGCAATTTGTGGGCGGCACCCTGATTTTGAACAAAAAGGCCCGTCGCCCATGTGTAGGAGCTTTTGATCTGATCTTTGTCGGACTTTCTCTTCGGAAGTCGTCTTGCTGTACATAGATGTAAATAAACTTCTTCCGCTGCGACCTGGACTGGCCTTGGCTCTCTCCGCGGACCGGACTCGCGTCGTCCCACCACCACCCTTCACGACAACTCTCTTCCCTGGGACCCGAGGAAGAAGTTGACTTATATGTTTGTGTTTTTTGGGTCTGTGACTTAGCAGAAATTGTCCGTGAGCATGATATATCATTTTTCAATGTAACACCGCATGCACACAGGGTTATCGCGCAAATACAAGCAGCTTTCACAAGTCGTACTCTAGTCGTACTTTGATTGCTGAAGAATCAGTTAGGATGAAGTCACCTGTGCGTTGCAGAACAGTCTGGGTCGAGCGTATCGTGCTGCTAAACGAGCACAATCTTGAAAATAATCTCGCAGGTGACCAGCATAATATGACTTATTAGTTTAGTGCTCACGTTTGTTTGTTTGTTTTTTTTTCGATTACAACGCTCAGTATCACTGCCGACAGAGTCGTGTTAGTTAGGAAGAACGTGTTTTTGAGTGGAAGCCGCAGTTCAATTTAAGCTACCATTTGTATGCGTGTGTAGAAAAGGGGCAAGACCTGACTGCCCATCCCATTGACACCACATACATTTCTCGTTTCTTACCCTCCTGTAACAGGTCAATAAATTGCAATACGGTCCTAAATTTTGTATGGCAGGTACATGCTGGTATGTGGATGTCATTGCAGCAAAAATACACGAAAGGGGATTGCATTACATGCATGGATTGCTTATTGCATACAGAGGTTCAATTACTTTATACATGGTTATCTCTAAATTAAAAACCCGAGACTGGGGGACAAAAAACGACAAACATAGACAAGCTTGTCTGTGTTATGGATCTATTCCAGCAGCTCGCTTGCTACCAGTCTATCCTCTTGGTACTGTGTATATATTTTTGTAATTTTCTTTGGGGGCTGTGTTGCACGATTTGCCCTAAACATACCCGATCATCGTGATCATTTTGTGACCTTAATATCAATAAAGAAGTATCCTTGATCGAAGACAATTTGTCGCCTTCTGTTATGGTTTTGTCATTTTTATCTGCCTCTCTTCCTTTCTACTTAATCTGCATATCAATATACTTTGGTTATGGACACTTCACATTTTGTAACCAGTTGGAAGGAGAAGTGGTCACGAGATAAGGGTATTTCGAGGCCGTCGGGATCCGGGGCTCAAGAGCAGTGGCAATCATATAAGGCCGAAAATCATGAGACCGAACTATCAGAAAGCTGGAAAGTCGGAAGACAGAACTATCGAAAAACCGAACAAAGAGGAGCCCTAAGATATGAAAAGCATTAAAATTGCAATTACTACATAAAGTATACTTTCACTAAGTCGATGTTATATGTGAATCTCATATTGAATCATAAAAAAAAAGAAGAAAAAGGACAGAAATCACGGGACCCGCGGTGTTGGATATACGTATATAAACTCAATAAACTGCAAACTAAATTTTGAACATCTCTCCAAGTAATTATAGAAAAATCTTGGGGGCGAGACATGATTCACATTTACCACCTGCACTTGTGCTTGTTTTCCCACGGTGGCGGTTCCTCGGAAAAACCCGTTCATGTCTTTGGACGACATTTTTTTTTTGGGGGGGGGGGGGAGGGGGAGCAGAATTCGCTTGCGCGAATTCAACCTCCTCTTGTTGTTTTACCAACCACCAAGCAACCAACCTGCTTTGTACATGAGCTATGGTGCTTCTGCGCAGATATAGGACAGCGTTAAGTTTCTGATCCTTGTTGTTTAGTTTCGAAAGCGATTGCCCTATCTACAGGGATCTCAAACACGCGGCCTCTGGGCCGCCCAAGAGAACGAAGCTACCCTCTCGAAAAATTTAAAGACGAATTAGGAGAACATATTTTCAGGCATTGTTTCAGCCTGGCCCGCCGTACTGCTGCTGCGCTGTCCATGTTATTTAGAATACAGTGCATGCGAGCAGTTCTTCTGGCTCTCGAACCTCACAAAATTACGGACACGGCAACCTGGTATTCGCGTGTGGTATGGTACACTAGCACACTGTAGCTAATGCGAGGACTGAGTCGATCTTCTGTCCACCCTAATTCTTATACTAAATCAAATAGTGACATTAAAAGCCGGCTTTTGAAAGAACTCAGCCAAAAAGAAAAGCAAACTGTCAGTTCGAAAGAGAAGTAGTCGAAGTGGCTGAAATAAGTGGTTCTTCCAGTTGTACTACTGAAGCTTCTATTTGTCTGATGGATAAGGAACTTGAATTTTTATTCAAATCATAGGATTTTTTTTCACTTGTGTCACCCCTTTTCACTACGGTAGTTTTGCTTGCACATGCCTAAAAATGTCATTTTGAGGGTCTTGTCTGACATACTTGTACAGACTTCTTGACTACGGAGCTATGGCAGACAAGGACAGCTGGAAAAGATCACCACTAGGTGTAAAGTTCCAGGTCGTCTCAAACCCCCCCAATCCCAACGTTCAACCTTCCTTTTCTGTTTTTCCAGAAATAAACCAGTTGATTGTGGAGTGGCGTGTTGTCCTTGGCTGCCGTAGCTCCATAGTCTAAGATGTCACACCAACTAGCCCATCCTACATTGTTAATCAGTTTTATACTTGTAAAGTGCTGGACAAAAGTTTATGAAACCTTCTCTGGCGCACTCCTCCCTCCGAGTGACAAGCTGGCAGCGAATGGTATTGTACAGACTTGCATACAGGTGACTGGGCTACCTATACGCACATGTCTAAGTCTGTATGGTCCCATTCACTGTCACTCTAAGGAAGGAATGCGCCGGAGCGTGTTCTCTAACATTTGTCTAGCACTGTACTCGTTGTTTTGACATGGTGGGATACCAATGCACCTGCGCACATGACTGCGTCGGGCCGTCGGGTCATTATAGTTTAGTTGTAAGCAGCTCTGTCTCTCCATTGTCCCGTCTGTATGCTCTTATTCCCTTTTGCAGTTATGTACCAACTGGCCCAAACTTCTGCACTTCTCATTAAACACAACATAGCAAACCCGAAGCCATAACCCACTGTGGATATGCCAGCTAGCTCTTTCTCTTTGATTTTCCATACTTATTTTTCCAACTGTGAGCTAAGGCAGCAATACAGTAAGTAAATAGATAATTTGGAGTGCTCCTGAACATTCTCCTAAACCTTCGTGAAGGTCGAATAGGTTTTCATATTTTCAGCACTCTATTTGAAAGGCCGCCCATTTATTGGCGTTAGCCTAGTAAGCCCGTTAATTTTTTGTGCTATCCACTATCCGACTCCACAATAACTATGTCGGTCCTGTTTTTGTGTACATAGTTATGTATGATATACCAAAGTTTTATGGTAACTACAGTCGTTTCTTTTCCTTGTGGCCCTCCATGATGTGGTCTAAAGTCAATGTGCCCTGTGGCTCCAATGGCGTTCTTCGGACCCAAATATACTGTCTCGTAAAGTTTTGTCCTCAGTGCCACGGGGGTTCAATGATATAGACTGGCATACAATTATGTCAAGTACACCCAAAGACCTTTTTTTCAAATTCTCGTATTATTGGACTACACAGAAAGAACTACCTTTATAGTACGGAGAGAAAGGGGAAAAATGGAGGCATCCAGTACATTCTCCACGTCACTTTTGTCGAGAAACGGTGATAGCTTTTGCAAAAGACATAGAACAGGTCTCTCGCAATAACCTCAACATTTTCTGCTTCATATTTTCTGTGCGAATGAATAACAGGAGTTATAGTCGGTTCCACATAATGTTCACCCTAGCACTATGTTCTGTGATGCATACTTTGACCATCCAAATAGTGGCAGAACATGACTCATTCAACTCTAAATATTACTGTCATCAAAAATATAGTGCTTAAAGAAATGTATGACATTTGCAACTGCAATGATTGCTTTCTATCAGCACTGTTGTAGCCATCGTGCTTGAGTTATGGTTAGTTCAGTGATCTTCTATCATCATCAGGGTTTGTTCTATCAGCAGAACGCTAGCCACTGTGGCAGACATAGGGTGGCCCTGATAAGGGCCGTTTGTTTACTTCGTCCAGGTCTGCTGTTTCTTCTCCCGTGCACCATGAAGCTACTGAAGAATTCCTTAGCATGTCCACAGTTCATCTTCTAGTGTCCATAGTTCCCTACGGGAGCACGCTGTCGGCATAAGACAATCCGTGGGGTGGGGCATCGTCACGCAGCTGGTGCCTGTGAGATGCCCTGGACAGCATTCAGGCATGAATGCAAAAGGCCAATGCAATAATGCCGTGGGAGTGGCGCACTTGATTACAGTATGCAACCAGAGGCCTGCTGCTGGGTCAGCTCTGTTTGAAGACCTTGAACTGAAAGTAAAACATAATTGTGAGTAGTGTGAAATTACTGAGAATTATAAGTAAAGAGTGTCAGTTACAAATCTGTCAGCTCAGCACGAGAACAATTGTGTGCCTGCCTTGGTTGGCCTAGTGAGGACAAGCATAAGCAGGGGTATGCAAATTCTCCAATAGAATCCCAATACTTCTCTCTCTATCCCATACCCAATTCATGTATGGCATCTGACAGTCCTGGCCTTTCTGGTCAGCTACAGGGGTTCCATCTGGAAACAGAAAGAAATGTATTTAGGCAACAAAAAGCTTCAAGTTTGCAGCTTTTAACATGCTGGATAGCATTTTACTCTCCGTAATCATCATTTGCAAGCCTTAAATTTTGGCAGTGTCATTTATAAAATCATCTACAATTTTTGAAAAGAAAACCATCTGATCACTCACTTTTGCTTTTCTAAGCTATCAAAGGCCATATGAGGACAGAAATTGTCCGTGAGCATAATATATCATATTTCAATGTAACACCGCATGCACACAGGGTTATCGCGCAAATACAAGCAGCTTTCACAAGTCGTACTCTAGTCGTACTTTGATTGCTGAAGAATCAGTTAGGGTGAAGTCACCTGTGCGTTGCAGAGCAGTCTGGGTCGAGCGTATCGTGCTGCTAAACGAGCACAATCTTGAAAATAATATCGCAGGTGACCAGCATAATATGACTTATTAGTTTAGTGCTCACGTTTGTTTCTTTTTTTTTTTCGATTACAACGCTCAGTATCACTGCCGACACAGTCGTGTTAGTTAGGAAGAACGTGTTTTTGAGTGGAAGCCGCAGTTCAATTTAAGCTACCATTTGTATGCGTGTGTAGAAAAGGAGCAAGACCTGACTGCCCATCCCATTGACACCACATACATTTCTCGTTTCTTACTCTCCTGTAACAGGTCAATAAATTGCAATACGGTCCTAAATTTTGTATGGCAGGTACATGCTGGTATGTGGATGTCATTGCAGCAAAAATACACGAAAGGGGATTGCATTACATGCATGGATTGCTTATTGCATACAGAGGTTCAATTACTTTATACATGGTTATCTCTTGTCACCCCTTTTCACTACGGTGGTTTTGTTTGCACATGCCTAAAAATGTAATTTTGAGGGTCTTGTCTGACATACTTGTACAGACTTCTTGACTACGGAGCTATGGCAGACAAGGACAGCTGGAAAAGATCACCACTAGGTGTAAAGTTCCTTTTTAATCAGGTCGTCTCAAACCCCCTAATCCCAACGTTCAACCTTCCTTTTCTGTTTTTCCAGAAATAAACCAGTTGATTGTGGAGTGGTGTGTTGTCCTTGTCTGCCGTAGCTTCATAGTCTAAGATGTCACACCAACTAGCCCATTCTACATTGTTAATCAGTTTATGGACAAAAGTTTATGGAACATACTCTGGCGCACTCCTCCCTCCGAGTGACAAGCTGGCAGCGAATGGTATTGTACAGACTTGCATACAGGTGACTGGGCTACCTATACGCACATGTCTAAGTCTGTATGGTCCCATTCACTGTCACTCTAAGGAAGGAATGCGCAAATTTTGGCAGTGTCATTTATAAAATCCTCTACAGTTTTTGAAAAGAAAACCATCTGATCACTCACTTTTGCTTTTCTAAGCTATCAAAGGCCATATGAGGACAGGAAAACGTTGGTTGGTTGGGTCGGAGCTTAAAACCCGAGCGGTATCACTCGACACCGCTGCTTGATTGCGGATTTCTGAGCCTTAAATTCTGACTGTATCACATGTTACATCACTCACTGTGGCTTTTATAAGCTATCGAAGGCTATATGAGGACAGGAAAGCTGTGTTCTGTTGTTGATACTGTATCAGAGCTTAAAACCTGAGGGGTATCATTTGTAACTGCTGCTTGACCGCAGGGTTTCGAGGCCCAAAATTCTAACTATCACACGCTGAATCATTCACCGAGGCTTGTACGTATAAGCTATCGAAAGCTGCACGAGAACAGGAAAACGTCGTTCGGTTGTTGTAATTTGGTCAGCGCTTAAAACCTGAGGGGTATCATTCGTAACTGCTGCTTCACTGCAGGGTTTTGAGCGCTAAATTCTAAGTGTATCACACGTTAAATCACTCACTGAGGCTTTTATAAGCTATCGAAAGCTGCACGAGAACAGGAAAACGTTCGGTTGTTGCAACTTGATCGGAGCTTAAAACCTGAGGGGTATCATTCGTAACTGCTGCTTGACTGCAGGGTTTTGAGCGCTAAATTCTAACTGTATCACACGTTAAATCACTCACTGAGGCTTGTATAAGCTATAGAAACATGCACGAGAACAGGAAAACGTCGTTCGGCTGTTGTAATTTGGTCGGCGCTTAAAACCTGAGGGGTATCATTCGTAACTGCTGCTTCACTGCAGGGGTTCGAGCCCTAAATTCTAACTGTATCACACGTTAAATCACTCACTGAGGCTATTTATAAGCTATCAAGACTATATGAGGAACAGATATAAGTTTTTTGATTGTCCAAATTTGATCGGAGTATCATTCGGCACTGTTGCCTGTAAATCTTCCGAAATTAAACTTATTTAACGGATTTCACCACAGCTGAAACAGGGCGCGAATGTTTCACTAAAAATTCGGGAGTACAAACATCAAGGAACTAAAATTACTTACCTCCATGTGGTAATTAGCATGAAACAAGAAGCACAACACACACACGTGCACCTACGACAACGCGAAACCGACGACTGAGAACAATTGATGTCTTCATGCGCTGACCAGGGCACTACATTCATAGCCACCGCCGCCGAGGCGTACGAACACAACGAATGATACCCCTCAGGATCTAGCGCCTCCCTGGAGGATACGTATACCACGGCTCGTCGGGATTTTTCCGCTTCGCCGCAGCACTGAAACACTGCACAGCACAGCAAGCTGTGGCAGCGTCCGTTGAAACGTCTGGGCTGCCGACTGTCTTGGGGTCATTCCATGGTCCCGAGGAGCAACGCCGTCAACTCGAACAAGTACTGCGGCCGTTTGACGAATCTTTACCGAAAAACCGGGTAGGTCGTCTGTGTTACAGCATAGCATAAACACCGGTAACGCTAGGCCCTGGCGTTGTAATCCCAGGCCATTTAGTGTGCATAAGCGTGCTTTGTTAGACGCTGCTCTTGACGAAATGCTCCAAACCGGTGCAGTTCAAAGGTCTCAGAGCCCTTGGGCATTTCCTGTTGTTCTGGCTCCGAAACGTGATGGTACGGCTATGTTATGCGTCGACTACCGTCGACTTAACGCAGTAACTGTAAGGGACTCTTACCCGTTCCCGTCCATTGAGTCAGCCTTTACGTGTCATAGATGTTTGCTTGAATTTGTACGAATGCTTTTCGGAGTGTCCAATTCACGCGCCAGTTTCCAGCGGTTGATGGATACAGTGTTGGGAGATGCGAAGTACAATTTCGCAATGGCATACATGGATGATGTTGTAGTGTTTTCTAGAAATTTTCAGGAACACTTGAAGCGGGCATTATGATCAACCCCCGCAAGGTGCAGCTGGCATCGTCTAGGATCAGCGTTCTCGGCTTTGTGGTGGACGGAGGTACCATCCGTCTTAACGTCAAAGCCTTGCAGCGCTTCCTAGGTATGGTTGGTTTTTACAGACAATTCATTCCTAATTGTGCCGAGCTAGCGCAGCCGCTTAACCAGTTGTTGCGCAAGAACACGCGCTGGAATTGGGGAGAAGAGCAGGAACGATCATTTCGAGCTCTATCACAAGCAATCGCTGATACGGCTAGGCTTTATCTGCCCGACCTCAACAAACCATTTGCTGTGCAAACAGATGCAAGCGATTATGGTGTTGGCGCAGTTCTCTTGCAGGAGCATGACGCTACTCTTTGTCCAGTGGCTTTTGCAAGTCGCCCGCTGAATCCGGCAGAACGGAACTACTCCGTGACGGAAAAGGAGTGCTTGGCGATAATCTTCGCTTTCAGGAAGTTCGACGTTTACCTGGACGGCAGTACCTTCACTGTCCAGACTGACCACCAGGCACTGTCTTGGCTGCAGCGGCTCCATAACCCGTCTGGACGACTTGCCAGGTGGGCCCTGATGCTACAAAAGGCTACTCTTTCAACGTGGAGTACAGGCGGGGCTCAACGAACGTGGTAGCAGACGCGGTATCCCGCGCGCCTCTACCGGAGGGGGAAGAGGAAGGCACCGAGGCGCCTTCTCAACTTCTGGCAGCAGCACAGGTGGCAGGAGACGTATCTTCGTCTTGGGGCGCGGTCGTGAGCAGAGAGCAGCTCCTAGACGCTCAGAGAGCGCACGGCGTTTCTCAGCGGGTGTCGCAGTGGATAGCTGAGCCAGACTCGGCGGACACCGGAGCGACTGACGGACGGCACGACTCCTATCTGCTGGGCGAGGATGGCATCCTGTTCAGATACATACCCCGGGCGGATGAGGACAACGGCTCATCCCCGTTCAGAGTCACAGTCAGTGCCACGGAAGTTGCGTAAGTCTTTCATACGTTACTTTCCTGACTCTGCCTTGGCAGGTCACAGCAGCGGCAGGAAAACTTATGAAAAGTTGTGTCGTGTTGCGACATGGCCAGGAATGAGGCACGATGTAACAAAGTATGTTCGTACTTGTCCCGTATGCCAGAGAGCAAAACCTCGTGGTGGTTTACCCCCTGGGTACTTACAGCCTGTTCAGAGACCCTGGCAGATAGTTGCTTGTGATGTGATGGGACCATTTCCCCGTAGTCCTAGAGGTAACCAATATTTGTTTATGGTTACTGAACATTTCAGGAAATGGGTTGAGCTGTTTCCTCTCAGGACACTGACTTCCCAGAGAGTGCGGGAAAAACTACTAGACACCTTTTGCCGGTTCGGGTTTCCCACACAGCTGATCACCGACAACGCAACCTACTTCACAAGTAAGGTATTCTCAGATTCTTGCGCTGTCTTAGGCATTCAGCATAAGAAGACTTGCCTGTATCACCCTCAGGCTCCTCAGGCACCCTCAGGCACCTCACACTCAGGCTAACATTACCGAACGTGTTAATCGGAACCTGAAAATGATGTTGGTTGCTTTTACTAGTCAGCACCAACAGGTCTACAGGCTTCACCCCGGCTTCACCCTGAACTTGGGACGAGAGGCCCCTCTTCCTGTGGAGAATGCTCTGGGCCTCCAGGATGGTGCTACCCGGCCTCCTTATTCAAGGTTTGCTGAGGGCCTCCGGAGTCGACTGGACGATGCAGCCCGGACGGCTCGGGAGAACCTGGACGTCAAGGTTGGACCAGGCTCGCCAGTACAACCGTGGACGTCTGAACCTCACCTACAGCGTCGGTGACCTCGTCCTTCATCCGCTAAGTGATGCGTCACGAGGCTTTGCCGGTTCACTCGCAAGTAGGGTTGCCACCAGGCCGGTATTATACCGGCACGGCCGGTTATTTGCTCGCTCTGCCGGTTGCCGGTACGAAGGTGATACCGGCAGCCTTTTACCGGTATTTGTGACTCAAGACCTTTCATATGGGCTTTTGTGGGGTTTTCCCTTCAGTATTCCACTACAGCTTGAATAAATCTGGAGCATACCCCAACCCCGCAGTCACCAGTTCTTTCCTTAGTTATTCATTATTATTATTATTACACACAGGTTTCACACACACTCTTTTCTGTGTGTGCTCTTCCACCCCTCACCCACTTCCCTTTCCCGCGAGCCTTTCACCTTTCCCTCTATTCCACCTCCTCTCCCTCAGCCGGTATTTTTCACTACGAAAGGTGGCAACCCTACTCGCAAGTGCGTGCTCCTCCGGGCTCACTTACAGGCTTCGTTGCTGCGACACCGGTGAAGAGACTGGGCCAGTTCACATCCCGGACCTGAAGTCTTACCACCTCCGAGACCCTGACGGAGAGGAGCCCGATTTGCAACCTGCCTCCCTCCAAGACCTCAACCCAGATACCGTTCCCGGACATGCGTCGAGCCGCTACAGCTTGCGTCCCCGCACGTAAATGCCACTATCTCCATCGCTAAGCATAGTGCTTGTGATTTAGTGCTTTATTAGTGTGATTTCTGTTCCACAGTCTGTTCCGCTGTCTATTCTAGGGGGGTACCTTCTCAGGCGCCCACGGTTTGAAGCTGCCTTCTTACCGTTTCCCTTCTCTCGCAGATGCAACAACATCGTCGACAGTGGAGGACTATGGAGTCACGTGCCTCACCTGGTCGTTCCGCCTCCCGCTCCGGCTCTCGTAGGAACCCTCGTCTCAGTTCTGCCCCGCAGGGTCACTTTGTGGCCACTTGGACTATAATCCACAACGGACAGCCTGGACCACTAAGAGGTGACGACTTGGCACGGACACCAGCTCCATTTCTGGGCCACGCTCTTGCTAGCCGATCCTGGGCTGCCTCACGGCCTTATCACGGCCCAAGGCAGGCCTTGTAGGTCATTCTTGGCCGGGGTAAAATCGCGTCATGACGTGTTTGTCGCTCTGGTTGCTCGACTGTGTTGAAAGGTAGAATAAACCTGGTATGTTCGTTTGAATTTCTGGTTGTGCTGCTTGTTCCTTCGCGCACGGAACGGACGGGCTAACGCCCCGAGGTTGTGGGAACGTAGGTTTCCACTAGGGGTTTTGGATTGCGCTCAGGGGAGCGCCATGTGACCCGAAATACTCTGTAGTGTAGTCTTCTCTGGCTGCATTGTTTCTTTTAGTCCAACATAGCTGCTCCGCGGTTCCTCTAAAATCCACTAAATGTGTTCTGCATTTTTCTCAACGGTTAAATCGTGCCATTATCTGATTCCACTGATTTCTTCTATCTGATTCCATCTGATGTAATCTCTTGTACTGTACGTTGCACAATCCCTGAAGTTACCTTCATTGGCAGATGAAACATTTCGTCACTTTAACATGACAGGTCAAGCCAATCTTAAGGACATGGAACTGGGTCGAAAAAAGGGCCCAGCAAAATAGCGAACTGTGTTTGAAGTGGTTGATAACACGTTGCTTACATTTAATTTGGAATATCGTCCTTTACGGTATAGTTGTCGTAATGTGCTTGAAAAAACAAAACACGTTTCGTTCGATAGCCCTGCTGAGCAAGGGCGTTGCAGAACACGCGAAGCGCGTGTGTGTGCATACTAATAAAATGTACGTCATTCCTTGGGATTTCGAGCATACACTCGAATGACGCATTTTGTCTATTTAGCGCAGTACCAATAACGCCTTACTGTCATATCGTTTGAAGTTTCGGCACAAGATAAAAATGGGACTGGTGTACTCGAAGGGGAAAACGAAGAATGTGCGCAAAAGAATTGCGTGGTCCTACACGAGGAACTAAGAATACAGAATATTAAGTGCCCAACCCGATATGGAGCTGCACGTGAATGTGCAAGCTCGAGCACTCTGTGTAAGCGTTTGAAGTATGCAAACCGTAGCGCAAATCAGCAACGCAAATATAATTGAGAGTACGGCCGGAACCCGAATGTCATAGTCGGACAGCCATGGCTGGTCGACCATGGCGATCTAAATTGAGTCGCCTAGCAAGAGAGGCAGAGTCAGCGGAAAATGAGGAGGATGAAAATGTACAGAACTGCTAGGTAGCTAAGAGGATCGTGACAGCTTATATGGATTTCATGCACGAAAGGCAGGGAAGGTACAGGTGAGAAACATCATAGAGCTCGCTCACTCTAGTGAAGCGCTTCTCTCGTCTGCACCCTCTGGGTTCAACCCGTACGGTGCGATCCGCCGGAAGGCCGGTCTGAATTTCCCTTATCTGCTCAGGTGTCATTTGACGAATTCGTTGCCTGATTGGCCCACCAAATTCTAGACCAAATTGCCTTGTCAGCAATGAGTGGCTAACCTGAGGTTGCAC
Organism: Ornithodoros turicata; assembly: GCF_037126465.1. Taxonomy (NCBI): domain Eukaryota; kingdom Metazoa; phylum Arthropoda; class Arachnida; order Ixodida; family Argasidae; genus Ornithodoros; species Ornithodoros turicata. The sequence goes on from NW_026999649.1 coordinate 17,363, forward strand.
CAACAATGCGCAGCAAAGCAGAGTTTTCGGGGAGTGTGCTGAGCTTGGGTTCTTTAGTCCGCCTTTTTGGGTACGTTACACCAAACGTGCTCAACACTAACGCTACCCTTAAGCGTGACTGAAATCGTCGTCCGGCAGAACTGTCCTGGACTGTTTTGTCATAATGCCTAACATCGGTGTCTTCATATTCCACCCAAAGTTGGAACAAAACTGTGTGGCAGTGAACCTAAGTTGCCTTGGGTTGAAGTACGGCATACAATGCTATAATACAGAACACCGTGTTATCACTTATCTGATAGGCGCAAGATGAAGCCCATGACAAGATCCGCCTCCGTGGAGCAAATGTGCTGTGAAAAAGCGTTACTCATTACGCTCGGCGTCGCACGCCCTTCGAAAACCGTCAAAAGCGTAAGCGTTAGCGGTCTGCCTGCTGATGGAACGATCTGTAATGCAGTAGCAATCATCGAACTGGCAAGAAAACACAAGGATAATTTTAAATTGCGCGTAACGGTTTGCAGATATGGGTCGAATGAGTTGCATTGCAACTTTTACATTGTAGCAAACTGCAGTGTGGGAGTACCGGTGCCATAAGTTGCAGGCAGCAGCATGACAATGGTCTGGATTCCCACTCGTGGATTCACACGTGATAGCTGTGAACGAAAAACGCACAGGAAAATACACAGAAGGCCACGTTATCACTACGTTATCGCTACGTTATCGGCTACGCACTTATCAATTCAACATATCTTCGCTAATGACTATCACAAATGAAACAGCTTTTAGCAAATTCACTGATAACAGAGTCAGAGTCCAGAGAACTAGCCTTATTGACTCAAAAAGCAATAGCATTTTGAAAATAAATTATTAACACTAGACTTTACCAAAGCATTTAATTTTTTGATCCATCAGAATAGAAACTTTTATACAAACTTTCCTCGTATGGCGGGAAAACACGGGTAATGCCGATATAGGTCTATAGTTAATTAATGAATTTTTGTCACCACCCTTGTATATTGATATTACTTTAGCCTTCTGCATCTGACGTGGGAATGCGCCCTCTAAGAGACACAGATGTTCTAATTGCGTTTCAATTATACCAATTGCATGTTTAATCGGTTTGATTTGCAAGCCGCCAATGCCCTGGCTCTTACTATTACGAAAGTTCACGAACACAGAGGGCACTCCACTCGAATCTGTTGAAACAAGATATGCAGAGTCATCACACTTTCCATCATATGGCTGCTCTTATATACCTCTTTATACCTTCTGCTTCAGATATATACCTTTGGAAGGTATAGAAGAGGTACAAATTTCCTATTTATACCTCCAACCCTTCTCAAGGGCATGAAAGAGGTATAAAGGAGGGCTAACGTACCATATTTATACCTCTTCAGCACGCGTTTATATCCGCGGTACCAGGCTGCTTATACCTTCTGTTTCTTTATACCTTTTTTGGTTTGGTTACCTTTGGTTTTGGTTATGGCAACTTGCTGTATCACATCATTATTAATTTTTCTTGAGACGGTATCAGCTAAGTTAAACGGATATTTAATTACGATTGTTGCGTATTGCTAGAATGTTGAATCTCGTCACGCTTAGGGTTACGTACAAGACAAAGGCTGCTCCACAGTTTGTGA
>NW_026999650.1:0-18608 GCF_037126465.1 Ornithodoros turicata
ACTGCCACACCGACAGTTAATGCGTCTGCTCTAGTAGCTACTGCGGGTGCGTCAGAGGTACACTCTAACTCTTCAAAGCGCATACGCTCCCCCACAACCACCGGAACAGGCAACACGGGAGCGCCCGGCGACACACCATCACCGACTACACGTGAAGCCCACGTCTTGACTGTTAGTTCGACGAACGCCGCAAACGCAAATTGAAGTCTGGCGCAGCTGCCCATCACCTGTGCCAGCTACACAAGTTTGCTGGTGTGGCGGAAGCGTCAACAATCAAAGTGGTCGCCTTTCGGACTCCCAAGCGTATCCAACGACGACGACGATTCAGATAGTGACATGGGGTTCGATTGAGATTTGGGACGATTGAGATAGTGACGTTCCCGGCCACGTCGTAGGTGCGCGAGCTCGCTATTGTTGCACCCATCACCATAGCAACGGCCTGGTCACGTGACAGGCTCTGCGATGGAGCACTAAAGAGCCGTTCCCTGCTACCCCGGCGGCGGCTCGTGCATCACGTGACCGTAGCGTTGTGAGTGGAGGCAGGACGACCCAAACCGCTTCGGGGTTCGCGATCAAAATGGCGGATCTGTTCGTCATTTTTGACGAGGAGGGCATCGCCGATCGCGACTCGGAACGTACATATCGCACTTATAGCGATGCTTTTGCTACGATGTCAGAGGACAACTTCATTTCGACCTTCCGCTTGTCTAAGGACGCTGCTAGAGAGGTCTGCGAAGCTGTCAAGTGGGATCTAGAGCGGCGTAAGTATAACTATAGAAACTCGTACAGTGCACTTGCTAACTGCATTTGTGCACCAATGCAGAAGTTCAATTTTGAAACAACGGCACATTTCAGCTCAACAGTGGCGTCGTACAAACCTCAGCGTCGAGCAGAGAGTTTTAATGGCGCTACGCTTCTGCGCCACTGGGGCATTCCTCGGCAACATTGCGAGGGAAGAGAGCTTCGTTTGCAGTAAGCATGCAATATCCGAGGCGCTCGGCACGCAGTAAGCCTAGCCATCAGAATGAACCTTGCGCGGGAGTATCTCCGGTTCCCCTCGACTCCAGAGGAAAAGCTGGAAGTAAAGCGCGGGTTCTACGAGTTGGCTGGTTTTCCTGGGTAAGCAATCCCTGTTTTCCATAAACAACATAGGAATGCCTCCACAATGCATGCAACAATCATGATGAATAACACGTCTCCTCCGTTTCACATTTTTGCCTAAACGCAATATGTAACACAAAGTCACTATACAAAAACACAAACTGGTTACAACATCAAATATAACGTGCACATAATGGTGATCAGCTTCAGCATTCGTGATCTGCAGCTCCCTGATACAAAATGAATGATTATACCCTAAAAGTTGTGTCAGAGGGGAGCATCCTCATTATTTGAGTGTATATTTTCGCAGGTGCAACTGATGGTACCCAAGTGGCAATACAACAACCGAGCCTTGCTGATCGACGCTTCAACGCGCCAAAAATAACTCTCGGCTCCAGTTCTTAGCGAGCCGAGTGCAGTCTCATTCTGTTGCCTCCTTGCTGTCTGCCTGTCTACTTTTCTCTGCGACTAGCCACACTACTATTGCCAAAAGGGGTACCATTCCATCAACGTCTTAGCGGTGAGCAATTAACGTACTTTTTTGGCACTTATTTCTGTTCAAATATTTCCAGAGTTCGAGGTGACTCGTTACTCTAGCTAAGTTCCGTTTTTTTGGTAACTTGTAACGTAACTCGGTACTTTTGCGCCGTGCTAACTTTCAGAGGAACTCGTTCCTTTTTTTTTTGGTAACTTTGCCAAAGTAACTTTAGTTCCAAGTTACTTTTAACTCGCTTTTCCCTCACGTCTACACATTTTCCTGTTTTCCCTCCGGTTCCTTCATGGCATATTTTGCCATAAAACGTGATATTCAATGAGTGACAGTATTTTATTCAGGAAGTAAGAACCGCTGCCATTGAAATAAATCTGAACCATTGTGCGCCCACAGGGGGTAAGATGCAAAGTGTTCGAATAGACCTTTACCAGAGAAACGTCATCATGACATTGGTAGACAGACTGAAACCGAAACAAAGCGGAAGGACGGCTGGGTTCCACGAACGGGCACTTGTTCGCTGTCTCCCATTGAAAGAAAAATAGGACCGAGAGTCTCGTCCATTCAAGGGATCATGTCGTAATCCCCTCAAGACTTTGGCTTTCGGGCGCGACCTTGTTCACCTAGCTGCGAGCGTAGTTCAATTCAACCACATTTTGGCGCTATCGAACACTATGACGTCATTTATTTCCAAACAGGGAGAGGTCTATTGTTGGGCATAAAGGAAAACGATCTAAGCGTGTTGCAGTCCTCCGCAGGCAACTCAAGGTCTAACTCAACTGCTCGTGCGCTGCACCTGCGTAATGCCATTTTGTGTCCTAAGTAACTTGGAAGTACCTCGTTCTTTTTGTAAAGTAACTGCGAGTTAGATTTCATGCTGAAGAACTTTGTTATTAACTTAGTTACACTTAACACGCGGTAACTCAACCTGTAATGAGTTCTCTTTGACGGGTGACTTCTGAATCTATGAATATTTCATTTCAATTTCGTACCACAAAGTCAAAAAACCTATTCGGCAACTGTGTTTCCAGAACCATTGTATTTCCAATGCCCCTGTGTACATTCTCTTGCTTGTTTGTTGCCTTTTATGCATACAGAAGATGTTCACGCTGTAACATTGTACATCTTTCTAAGATCTGTGATGCAACCAGGCGCATTCTCTTCCTGAATGCCAGATACCCGGGATCGTGCAATGTTGCCTCTGTATGGGCAGCGTCCCAGCTCTGTCGAGAAGCTCCCACAATATTTGAAGATGGAGAGTGGCTAATTGGTGAGAATTTTTTTTGTTAGTCTGTACATTTCCTGCTTTTCTTCATTTGGTTACTGACCTGGGTCGCACTTTTTTTACCATGGCCCATTTTCATGTAACCCTTCACCCCACCACACACACTGCAAGTTGTGTCAACATCCCCACACATATACTTCAGTGTTCCTTAGACGCTGCCTAGATATTATTGCTTGCCATCACATGAGTCGCAGGTTCAAAGTGAAGCTTGCAGGCCAAATCCTATCTCGTGAGAGAAAAGGCACATCTTTGTGACGTCCTGATAGCTATTGCAGTTCACGACTGCATCATCGTATAGCTAGAGACCATGTATTATGCTTGTGTTTTTTATGCAGTGATCTGCTCAACAGATTCTCCATATGACATTTACATATATATCAGAGTGTGTCAAGTTCTCATTTCCGACTATCCGTGGATGCAGATTGTTTAATTTTTCTGATACAGCCCACATAAACGTAGAAGATGCAGTTGAACTTAGCTTAGAATGATGAACAAAATACAAGCCTCACAATGCCCCTTTGCATGCTTTGATGTAAGAGAGAACGTATTGAGGGTGAGTGTTTGTGTTTCCCAGCATGGCTTTGCACGTTGAAGGGAGGATGGCTAGCATGGTGTATCTGCTAGCTCCTCTGGCCAGAAATTGACGGATGTGGAATGGGACCCACTACTGGTGCCTTATTGCTTCAGCGACAAATTGAATAGAAATAATAAAAGAGAAATGTAGATCACACTGACGCGACCAGCTGCTCCCTGACACTTGATGAGTGAAAGCATGCAGTGACTTGAACGATTATTTCAGCACGTATGTTTGAATATTCATTTGAAACAGTCATTCTCAGTACGATCAGAGTAAAAAAAAAAGTCTCTTACATCTCATAGCATGTTTGAGTGACCTGCTTTGCACTACGTGCTATGATCACGATTGGGCATGCAACCTACATCTGCAGAATAATGGATGAGAGGTTTTAATTATCTACAGGAGACAGCGCCTACCCCTTGCAGTCATGGCTGATGACGCCTGTCCGAACGCCAACGACACAGGAGGAAATGGACTACATTGACGCACACAGTCGAACACGTGTGTGCATTGAGCACTGTTTCGGCATGATGAAGATGCGGTTCCGGTGCCTTCAGAGGTACCGCACCTTACACTTTACTCCAGACCGCTCGTGCAACATCATAAGCGCTTGTGTGGTGTTGCACAACATGTGTATAGCGTACAACACACCTCAGGACCTGATGTAGGTGATGCAGAAAGTGGACCTGATGATGACGTGACAGAAGAGGCACACGTTGCGGGGGCAGAGGATGCATAGGACAATAACAATGCTGTTGCCACAAGCAGTCGTGCAACTCAACGCCTTACACACGGTGCTTTGGGCCACATCTTTAACTACCTAACTGACTCCAGTGCATGTAGAACTTTGCCACTATTGGCTATAAAACTGTGCCTTTGACTTCTGCTCTACAACAGGGGCCTCAAACACCTGAGCAAGCTGTGTGACTGATTTTCAATTTCTTTATCCAAGACTATTTTGTGAAGAAAGTGCGCAATACAGTTTCTAAATAGGAGGTAATTTGGATTCTCCAGACAATTGTATTCGTTTCTGAGAGACTACACATTTTTGTTTCATTTTTGTTCACCTTTTCAGTACTGGATTTGGAAAGGCATTTGATTTACTTCCCTTGAGTGCCAAGTTGGGTTTTTCAGTAACAAATTTTGTACACACACTGTGATGGCTCCACATTAAGTGCACCTCTCATTTTTTTTTCTTTTTAGCACATCATTGTATGTTGTAATAAAGTGTTTTATGGTAAATGCTGTTGTGTGTTCTCTCTGTGGCCCTCTATGCAACCAACAACTTGATTTGAGTTTGAGGCCCCTGTTCTAGAGCTTATGAATTGTAGTGACAATCACTGTTTGCTGTACCATAATTTCGCGTGCATTAGCCGCGGTACGTGCACAATTTTTTCCCTCACAGATACCCTCTTGCTTGTCTCAGAGAGAAGGTTATCTGGAGACTATTTTTCCATCGTGTTTTCCCAATAGAGTGGTTTTAACAAAAGGGCCAACAGTGTCTTCGGAACAGCACTGCCCTGCCAATGCACAAACAATACGTAATAGGGGCGTGTCCACATTCAGGTAGACTGACTTTCTGGTGCCTTCATCGGGCAGATTTAACGAAAGTGGTGTCAGTGATTCATCTCTTCTGGTAGGCGACTGACCTGTCGATCCATGAAAAACACTCAACAACTGCACAATCTGACCCTTGTAGTGCACTACAACTGCCCGTCTTTGTTGTACACCATGCCAACCCTGGAATATGGACCACAGGGTTTTTAGCCTTCTCTATGGTCTCATTTGTCGCAGAAATCAGTCGTGTCGTATTGCACACGGCCTATCTGGCCAAAGATTTTCAAAAGATTTTCCTAAGGACAGTGCCTGTAGCTTATGCACGTGAAATTACGGTACTCAACTCATTTTATTCGCCTGTACATACACATTTTAAGGTATACTCAATGACAGCAATGTGCATACATGTCACGCCACTTCCTTACAGTTTTCGAAGATTTTCAGTATTATATGTTGTGAATGTTTTCCTAGCTGTGGAGGGGAAAAGTGAGAATTGGTTTATTTGTGATATCATAGTATTTAGTTTCACTTCCAGTTCTCACTCTGTGGAGGTAGCAGTCAAAAATAGTTTGAACATTTGTTTATGTAGTTGTATTTCTGTACAGTGGATATTGCCTTTGTTCACAGTGTTGCTTTTCTAAATTCATGTGCCTCTGCTCTGTTCTTCCTGACTCATGCTGCCACTTGTAATTGCGAAATGCATTAAGTGAATGTGTCATGTAATGTGGGTGAAGCGTATGGAAACACTACAAATTGCACACAGAGGAACAACTGATAGAAATCTGTGTGACCAACAAGGACAGACACCAGTAACGAAACTGATTTATTGAAGGATTACAGTGTCCCGTGTCAAGTATGTGCATGTGTATATAACAGAGATGGGGAAATTACTATACAAATGGAACTCGTTGCCACTTAAGTTACAGTGCAAGAAATTTCGGTTACTAACAAATTTACATTTAATGAGACTGAACTTTCTGCAAGTTACTCTGATAAAGTTTCTTTTATATATATATATAATTGGGGATTTACGTCGCGAGACAACTGAGATCATCAGCGATGCTACAGCGGTCTGCCTGTGGATTGCTTTTGCCCACCGGAGGGTTCTTTAACGTGCGATGAAAGCTCATCACACAGCGCCCTGTATTTAACGACCCTCGTGGAAAATGACATCTCTAATCGACTTGTACCCTGCCACCAAGTTGCTGGCGTCCTCGGCTGGGTTCGAACCCGCGATCTTGGGATCAGAAGGCGAACACGCTACCAACTGAGCCACTGAGGCCCGTCCTGAGGACGTTTACTGACAAATGAACATGTTCCCAAGGAAGTTACTGGAGCTCAAAGGCAACAAATTAAGAAAAAAGGTACTAAAAAAGGAAGCTTAGTTACAGTAATCAGCTACCCCCCCCCATACTGATATATACGAGTACATAAAAGATACATAGTGAATAAATAGTTCATTGCTATACTATCAGTAAGTGAGGATGTAGTTATAAGTTACTGACTGAGATAAAAAGCGAACTTAGTGAAAAATAGGTCAGTCAGTCAGTAGGGGTATTATAATGTCAGGAAACTGGTGAAATGGTAAGAGGTGACGGTAAGCGGCTGTTGATGAGGGTGTAGAAGCTGGAGAAAAGCAGAAAGTGATATGGCAGAGGGGCAGACGACACAGAGGCCAAAAGAAGGCATGCATTGCATTTGCACGTTACAGTTAGAGCCTGAAGTTTTTGGGAAATATTTTTTTCTAAATTCGGGGGTAAAAATCTGGTAATTGAACGTGTGCACTAAATTTGTGCAAATTCGGGTGAAAAAACTCCCGATATGCTAAATTCGGGTTGAAACCTGGCTCAGCTACTCAAACTAACTGTAATGGTTTGGTACAAACGGCGATGTAGCTGCATTTGCTGCCAAACAAGTAAGTTAATGCATTCCTACAGACATCCCAGTGACAGGATTTTTCTGGGTAAAAATCAGGTTTCACCCTAAGGGGTGAACCTTCAATTCGGGGTGTAAATTCGGGGAAGAATCGGGTAAAACCCTAAAACTTCAGGCTCTAGTTACACACTGGATGCTAGCTTACCTTATTGGCCTGACCTATGTCTTCGCTCCCTCTCTAACAGGAGAGCAGCATACTCACTTATGGCAGTGAACAGCTGTAAATATTGTAAAAGTACATTACGTCAGCATTTAATGAGATCTTGTATCGAGTACAACAATGATTTGGAAAGATGTTTTCAGAGGTTGCCATACTGCTATCACAATGGAATGCTCTGTTGTGTCCCATTAAATGCTCTGAGCACTTCATTTCCTTCATGAGCAATGTTTGCATTTTTAAGATAGTTCCCTGACTATTTTGTTTTCGTAACATTTTGAAAACATCGTGCTGCTCGAGTACGTGAGACAATAGCCTCTCACATAGTAATGCAAATAATGTGCTCTCCAACACTGGTTCTGACACATAATCATATGCACTTATGTTTACTATACCTGTTTTTTTTGTTGTTTTTTTTGTCCCGCCACCTATTGTCGCTGCTGCTAAAGGACATCAGTGGCAATGGATGGCGGAATTCTCCGCCTTCGCCTGCGGCACGGTCTTCTTGTTCGCTGCCCTTGCTGTTGCTGCTGCTGTTCCTGCTGTGGTTCATTTTGCACCTCAGCAGCTACCACGAAGTTTTCTCTGTGAATGTGAATGTGGATATGAAGCGACTAACTCGATAGCAGACGACAGTGCTGTGCGCTGTTATTGGTTATAAGTTGACTTAAAAAGTTGCGGTAAAGGTGGACACATTTCTGCAATACAGCAGCACTTTATTTCTGAATGTCAACAAAAGAAAATGTATGGTTTTCATTTTATTACATTTACTTCCAGCCTTATTGCTGTTCCAACAGGCACCTGTTGTAGAGAGTTATTGCGGGTTCGCGGTTGGTTGCCGCCAGCCGTGATGCGTACGCATAAGATGGCATTCCTTGCCATGCGTCGGCTGGCGGCGGCACACCGTCGGTCACACGCGCAGCGCCTACTATGAGCGGAGCAATTGAGAGCTCGCGAGGTGTCCGGGAACGCGCCCATGGTCTGGCTCATGCTATACCCACTGATTTCTTTTCTTCTTTTTTTTTCTTGCTGGGATGTCCACCTTTGGACTGACATTAACTTTACGTTACAGTCCTACAAGCTAGATAACAACACTCTCTAAGAGAGCTTGCTTTTCGTACTGACCATACCAAGCGAACAATCCAAACACGGGAGAGCCACTGCGGAGTGCAGTACGATCCTAGCGAGCTGGCTGGAACATGATTTGCTACTTATCCTGAACATGGCGGAAAGGACGAGTAGACGTTAGCCAGCAGCGAGAGCACACCACAAGACCATACGGTGCTTGCTCACAGACAATGTGGCTACGAAGCTCTGCCCTGACAGCCTGAAATAAAGCTGTGTCTGGGAGTCTGGGGAAACGAAAGACAGCCGACAACGACGGATCCAAATTTGAAAGTCCATCCAGGGCAATTGCTAATCATCCAGGGCAACAATACCAGGCGAGAACAGAGAAAATCATATTTGGTTTAATGCCACATATGAATTCGAAATAGATACAGTTATCACAAGTTTTGACAACTCCAAACAGAAGGGTATCGCGACGACCACACACGAAATTAGGAAGGTTTCCAAGGTCCATCTCTCAGCGAGGGCGAAATGTGCACGTGGTGATTAGCAGTTCGCATTTCTTCAATGAGTGGCCATAAGGGGTCCGCTACAATAAAAAAAAGAAAGGAAAAAAGAAAAAGAAAAACATGACATGGTTACTGCCACGGAAGGCGCTGCCTGTTTAACCCAAAAAGTTTAAGAACTCCGTATTACGATGCAAGGGCACACGACACGGGTACAGGGATGCACGGATAAACAAGCCCACTGTTACACACGCGCAGATACGAGAGCAGGATACGAAAACGTACTCGGGTGGTAGATGATTTCGTATATGTGTACCAGGGAGGCAAGATATGGTATTTCATATATTGAAAGTATGAATACATTCCACAAGACCATACGGTGCTTGCTCACGGACAATGTGGCTACGAAGCCCTGCCCTGACAACCTGAAATATAGCTGCGTCTCCGAAGTCTAGGCCACCGAAAGCCAGCCGGCAACGACGTATCCAAATTTGAAAGTTCAGGAAATGATCTTCCCGGAACAGCACCGTAAGTGATGCTGATTTGAAAGTAGACCTCGTAACAGTTACCGCGGCGATCACCGCAAACACGAACTTCGAGTCCAGCGACTGTTACATATCATCAGCGCCAGTCATCCAACTTTGCTGGTGAGGCAGATGCGTTTAGAATGAAAATGTTCGTCACTGCTGCTCCCCTAACGGAACGCGATGACGACGACCACGCCTGTGTTAGCTGGTAGCATAGAAATCATAAGGAGACGCTAGAAGCAAAGGCCTGAGGAGGAAAATGGGAGAGACCAAAGGAGTTGAACGGAGGGACTTTCCTCCTCAACGGCAAAGCGCGGGCTTCGCCGTATTGTAGTAGCCGAAGCCGACCGAAAGTGCATGAGCGCCAGATAACCAATCCAATCCACAAAACCAAAAACAAAAATGGCAGGTGGTGCGGGTACGTATTCGTTTTTCTGCCTCCCGAATGTGCCTCTCCAAATATTGTACGCTGCAACGTCATGCTAGCCTTTTATATCAGGTCTCGTATACCCGTTTCAACCGCAGGTTGTGCTAGCATGACAAATAATGTCTGTAAACACTTACGCTGAGTAATTTCTTACGGGGATGGAACGTAAATACTCAAATTTTCAGCGCGTGTTACCGATATAACTTGGTCTGTGCGAGAAGTTTAGATATTGTAAGCTACTCTGTCATAGTGAAAAATGCATGAACGATGATCTGGGTTGATATGTGACCTCCATTGAGCTCGACGTTCTTCACTAAGCAGACATACAGACACAGGAAAATGGGATGCCTTAAAGGTGATAGGTGCTATTATAGTTGTAGATAAAATTCTGAGTAAATGTAGGACGCTTGTCGCCTAAATATTAAAGGAGAATTTGCACATGTAACGAACATGACTGTTTGAACTCGTTCATTGGTCTTGCCGTGACCTCCGCCTCACTGGTTCATGAAGAGCACTTGTTTTGTCAGCTTGCTCATGATGTAGGTCTACTGCGATTTCTCCGTGATCTTGCGGGACAGTTCATGCAGCCTCAACAACAGGAACCGCTCCATGATCGCTTTCACCAGTGAGGTGATATGCTCGGGCTCAGAGCTGTAGTGGTACAACGGATGTTCTTGATCTATGTAGTGGACATTATGGTAGAGTTGTGCTATATTGTTCATGACAATGTGATTAACCAAAATAGACTTCTGCTCAATTCATTTTGACTTGAAGGAATTTCACTGCACGAACAAACAACAACAACTTTATTTTCGGCCTTGGAGAGTGGGGAGTTTCATCGCAACAGGCGATACTCTGCCCCAGTGCTTGGTGGAATGGGGGGAATAAAATAACGTGCCCCTTTACAATAACGATCGAAGTCCGATGGTGTCCAGAAATGTCAGAAGACCTTTGAGCGCAGAGCGTTGCTGGGCTGGATTGGGCCAGGGACCAAGCAATTTCGGTAGGGAGAAAGGGCGAGAGTCCAGCTGACGAAGAGACTCGGAGAGTGTGGTTCGGGAAGGTTCGTAGTGAGGGCAATGAAGAAGAATGTGCTCCAGATCCGCAAGAGCACCACAGGGGCAGCAGGTGGGAGAATCAATTTGTCTCAAGCGGTAACGCCACTGAGCTGTAAAGGCCACATCGAGGCGCATGCGGTGGATTAATGCAGCATCCTGACGAGATGTGTTTCGTGGCATGCGGAAAACGAGCGTGGGATCAACTCTGTTCAACATAGAGGGGGGAAGAATGTCGGTTGTCCGTTGGCGGGAAGCCAGGGGTGTCACTAGACGTCGCAGAATTGGACGGCGGTCTCCTCTGAGCAGAACAATACGGGTCCGGTTCCGAGACGAGAGTGCTGCTTCTGCGGCGCTGTCGGCCTGCTCGTTCCCCACGACACCACAATGGGCTGGAACCCACTGGAGAACTAGCCTGTGGCCTGCGGCGTAGATAGTGTGGTAAGCCATTAACACGTCTGTGACTAGGGGTGCGGATGGGCCTCGTATTTGTTAGCGCTGCGCAGGTATGAATAGACAGAGACCACAGCAAGAGTCGAACAAGGAACGACTTTACTCGTGAAGGAAAAGGGAAAAAGTAAAGGAAAAGCGTGTTACGCGAGACACGCAGTGTGCGCAAGATGAAAGTGAACAAACACGTGGGCATACGTCAGACGAACACGAAAACGAAACTAGACAACACATTGTGTAAATATATCTAACACCCTCCCTCAATGTGTCGTCGCAAAAACCTTTGTCGATGGTATCGGAGTCTGATGTTTATGAAGACCCAGACTCTCACAATGCCGACGTGTCCTGTTCCCATTCAGAGCCTTGGTCATGATGTCCGCGTAATTTTCCGATGTTCTGATGTACTGGAGTTTCAATTGTCCGGTCTCGATCTTCTCACGGAGAAAGAAGTGTCGCAACTCTATATGTTTGTTGCGTTCGGATACCACTTGATTATTTCCGACCGCAATTGCACCCTGATTGTCAACGAAGAGGGTATGTGGCTCACCGATGAATTCACTCGCTCCCACTTCCTTCGTAAAATGTTGCAACCACAAGACCTCTTTAGTTGCGTGGCACATTGCGATATACTCCGCTTCGACTGTTGAGAGTGCGGTTGACGTCTGCTTTTTGCTACTCCAGGATACCGCTGCACCTGCTAGCGTAAAAACGTAGCCACTGAAAGAACGTCTGTCAACACAATCAGTCGCCCAGTCTGCGTCGCAGAAGGCTTGAATTTGCTTCCCAGTCTTTGAAAACGTTAACGCAACGTCTTTCGTTTGTTTGAGATAGCGTAGCATGTGCTTCAATCCGCTCCAATGCTGTTCGGTAGGCTTCACATTAAACTGACTCATATATGATGCCGCGAATGCCAAGTCAGGTCTCGTTCCTCCAGCTAAATAAAGTAGCCCTCCAATCGCTTGACGGTACTGGTGAGACAATGCATTCGCTGCCTCGTCGTCATCACACGCTTTCTTGTACTTCATTCCTGGATCTAGTGGTGACGAAGCTCCCCTCGCATCTTTCATGCCAAAGGTTTCCACGAGCTCCTCAGCATACTTCGTTTGGTCCAGGATCAGGCTTCCGTCTTCATTTCTTCTGATTCTCATAGATAGTATGTGGCTCGCTTCACCAAGGTCCTTCACTTCGAATGCACTTCGCAGTTTCTGCTTAAAGTCCTCAATTTTCCTTTCCGTCTTCGCTAGGATGAGTATGTCGTCCACATACACACCTATAATGAGGTCTTCACAAAAGTAAACGCAGGGATCTGCTTTTGACCTTGTCATGCCTTCGTTCTTTAGGAGTTCGTCCAATCTTATGTTCCACTCCCTCCCTGATTGACGGAGTCCATAAAGACTTTTCTTTAACAGGCAAACGTTGTCCTGGTCTTCTTGACACAAGATAGTGGGTTGCTCCATATATATGGTTTCCTTTAGAATTCCGTTGAGGTATGCTGCTGTAATGTCAACCTGATGTATTTTCCAATCTCTCTCAATTGCAACCGCAAGGAGTATCCGTATTGACTTCATCTTTATAACGGGTGAATAAGTTTCGTTGAAATCAATTCCTTGGACTTGAGAATAGCCACAAGCGACAAGTCGTGCTTTGTACCGTTGTAGATTCCCGTTCTCGTCATATTTCTTTCGAAATATCCACTTGCATTTGACAACTCCTTGATCGCGCGGTCTTGGGACAATTTCCCACGTACCGTTCCTCTCTAGATTTCCCAGTTCTTCATCTATGGCCTCCTGCCCGTATTCACTGCACGTATATGCATGTAGAGACTGCGTTTTCAAATTTGTTGCTTGCGCGCTCTCATTTTCACAATTTTTTAAATCCCAATTTCACAGGCTGTGGCATCATATGCTCTGGAATGACATTAATGTGGCACCGTGCCTCGCAAACAAGTGAAAGCGCTTTATCACCTTCAGCAGAAGGTATCGCCAGAGTGTGGAGCCAAGCATTAATAGTGAAGCTTTGTACCACAGTATAACTAAACAGTTTTCACTATTTGCTTATTCACTGTAATACCTATTTCTTAGATGCACTTTACTCTGTGCTACACTGAACACTTAGTGACTGCGACAGCCAGTATCCAGCACTTCTTGTTTGAGCAAAGCAGTGATTCGACTAGTGGACTGCACTTTACAACAGAGTGAATATCGCTGTGCACGATGGTGTGTTTGAGTTGACCATAAGTTTACTAACTAATGTGACGTTTGACTGAAAGAGCATTCACTGTATAATGCTCGAAATTGAGGTATTGGTTTTGAACTTGCACGTTAGTTACACACCTCGGTCATAGCTTTTGCATATCTCTGACATTAGTACTTTTCTGGAACTGTTACTTAGTTGTACTATAATAAAAATCTTGATTATTACTGCCTACTCCTGCCAGAGGTGACAAGATGTAATTATGTAAGTAGGTAAGAAAACAAATGTAAGTAACTAGTATTTTCTTGACAGGCATCGTGTGTGTACACAACCTCATCCTTGCTCCAAGATTGCTTTTATCTGTCCTGTTATTCAAAGGCCATACCACTTTTTGCATATTAAATAAATTTCATGGACAAGTGTAGAATAAACATCCTGGACCCCCGACCAGTTGCAAACGCTGCCAATACCCCGAAACTGTGTATTGAACTCTCTGCATTACAAAATGAAATTAATATAATACCGTGCTGCTGTCCTGTTTCGAGGAGAAAATAGTGGGGACACCACCTGGCTTCAGCCATTTCTGGTTGTGGCTAAAGTAAAAGCATGAGGGCTCGAAGTGTTTGGGACATATCCTTTGAGTCTGAGAAGGGTGAAAAGACTGTCCAGATACGCTTCGAAGCCACTGTCTCAAAAGTATGGGGTCATGGTGGGGAAACCTGCAATATTGGTAGAAGTAAGACCTATGGCACCTCAACAATTCTCATCGCCCATGAATAGAAATAATGATTTGATTATTTCTGTCTCCAATAAAGGCGTTAGGGAATGTTAGTGAATAATGACACTCACTTCTGGAAAGATACTCAAGATATGGCAGAATGTCTTGTGTGACACCTTGGAAGCACGCATGACATGGGCATGACTTGTGCCCGAAGCACAAACACAATTCGGGAAACAAAACTGCAGATACAGTGCAGCAAGATTCGCAAGTCCACCAGCCAACACGAAACACCTTATTACAAATGAAGAAATGCTGACATGACAACGACAGTGGGAATAGTGGGTGTTGCCGGTGTACATTGAAGAACAATATTCAGTATCCTGCGGCTTGGGAAGCTTCCTTGCACTGGCTTCAAAACTGTAATCCGCATCTCCATGAAGCAGGTCATTACATTAAAAAGAAATAAAGTCAGAACCCCAAAGAATTCTCGGCGAGCTTGTGCTGTGAGGTACCACCCCTTCCCCGGGGCCGCCGAGCCCGTAAATATTTCCAATTCGCATTATGCAACCTTTCTGCTGTCTTTGCTATTCCAGTGACACTCCCCGTTTCATATGTTATCTTTTCAATGTGTATTAATTGTGTAAAAAGAAAAGAAAACAAGTCGTCGTATCCGAAAGTTGAGCGTAAGAGTGTCAGGCATAGAGATCAAAAGGAGAAATCATCCTTATGATTTCTATGGTGTCAGGGGCCCATGTCTTTAACGACGACAGAATGCACCTGAGGCGGTATGTGTGTTTGTGTGCTTACGAGGCTCTTCCGTTAGAGACGGATATTTTTCGGCTGTGGCGGCAGTCCCACAAATGACGGACCGCCAGGATTTCCATCCCCAGGGTCAAACCAGTCTTTCAATCGTTTCATTACTGCGTCGGAGTTTCCACTAATTCCACATGTTATAACGTTCTAGTCAAGGATGTCTGGTCAGTTGTTTCAGCTGCATTGTTTCTTGTGATGCAGAGAGCGTCAAAGTTGCACTCCGCGTAATTAGCTTTAGCCGATAACCGTTGCCGGCTGTGGGCAACTCCAGAACCGAAACTCTGCTAGTTTCTCCTTGCACTCAAGGTCGCCTTTTCTTTCTAGAACAGGTGATTAT
Organism: Ornithodoros turicata; assembly: GCF_037126465.1. Taxonomy (NCBI): domain Eukaryota; kingdom Metazoa; phylum Arthropoda; class Arachnida; order Ixodida; family Argasidae; genus Ornithodoros; species Ornithodoros turicata. Next base: position 15,200 of record NW_026999650.1, read on the forward strand.
AGCAAGGGAAGGGCGCAGTATTACTTACTTCATGTTTATTTTATGCTTACTGCACATTTGTTTCCCCGTAAATTTATTACAGTAACAATATTCACCATTGATACGGACAGACAGCACTGGCACATGGCAACACTGACCGCCACAATATGGCGCATCCCTCGTTTTGACGCAGAGCCAGCGCCACCTTTGCTTCTAGCTTCTCCTTATGATTTCTATGGCTGGTAGTGCATGGTGGCACAATTCTGTGAAATATTCTGCCTATGATCATGCCTAGGAACGCGTGCCTAGTGATGGCAGTTCGAATCAGTGGTGTCGACTATAACGCGCTGCCTTGTGGAACCACTGATTTCACACGTGCAAGATTAGACGGGATGTTTATTACAACTTGCCTGCTCACACAAGCTTAGGTAAGAATACTATTAGATTTAGTGGAATAGTCTAGTTTCTTGGTCAATACATTATGATTCATGCAGTCCAATGCTTTTAGGAAATCTACAAAGGCCCCGAGGGTTAGGCTCCTTGTCTTAAAATTTCTAGTGGTTATCTATGTTTGGAGCTCGGTCACGCGATTGGACGGCAAAAGGTTATGCAGCCATGTGACATACGCGTGATGGAAAGAGGCGCGCTGGTTACTCATCTTTGAAAGCAGTTATATGGGTCACTGAGCTGGCACGAGCCGAAAGAAATGTATATTTGGGTATTGTGACCAGTATCCTTACATGGGATCCAATTATCTGTGAAATGTTCGGTGGCCTGGATGTGGCCCCTTTAAGGAAGCGAGATATGTTAGGAAAGTTTTTCTATTCTTCGAGGAGATAAAGTCTTAAAGCAATTCAGACAGGAGCTAAGCGAAACATTTGTATTGTTAACTTCTTAGACGAGTGCATTGTATTGTCATTATGCAGGAGAGGTACCTATGGAGGTAGGGTCCTTTACACTAGAAGTGGAATATACCGAAAGGGAGGATAAGAACGCTCCTAAGCGATTTTGTTGTTTGTAGGGGTGATGCCATGCGAACAATCCATGATCAACGGGAGAGTCGCGACAGACGGCAGTAGAAGTCTTGCAAACTGGCTAGAACACAATATGCCACTCACCCTGATCATAGCGGAAGAGGCGAGTGAAGCAGAGCCAGCGACGGGAGCACGCGGCCGAGCACTACCTGTTCACTGGTGATCAGCGCCCGAAGACCAGTACGAACTGCATCAAACAGGCCTACGCTCCCACAGTCGGGGCCACCGAAGGCTAACCGGCACCGGCGTATCCAAATTTGGAAATTTATTTCCGCAATCAAGCACACCAAATGTTTCCGATCCCTTGCAGCAACCGGCAACGGTTCTGTGAACCTTACAGTGGCCCATCCGACTATTGGAAGATAGAAAAACAACCGCCACTTGGCTACAAGGGGACTCCGAGATGCCACAAGGCGGGCAGTGATTCGTGCGACAAATATGGAAGCGGTGTAAACGTTCACGGAGCGGCAGGACACCATGAGGTGGCTTCCACTGGAGACTCGCTCGACCAGCGTCCAGCCATCCAGCCGTCATACGTCGCCAGGAGCTCCCGGAAGGACCACTCACGGCACCAGGCAGGGAGGGTACCAGCAGCGCCTCCATGAGTGTGGCATAGAAATCCCTGGCTTCCCAAAGAGAGACGTCAGCGTCCGGGGACATCTTGCGTACGCGTCTGACGGCAGTTATACAAGCTGTGAAAAATGGGGAATGAACTTCTGCTCTCGGACGGCTGTCAGTGATATCGGTGAACCACCGGACGGCATGACCGATGAAATGGTGCACCAAAGCGCACACTGGATGATTAGGACTGTGAAGCGCCTGGAAGAGAGTACGGATCTGTAGTGCTGGACATCACTCCGTGGTAGCCGGAACGCCCAAACGCATGTGATACAGCTGTGACTTCCTGACCCATTCAACTGAACGAGCCCACAGCAAACGGAATGCGTTGCGAGTTATGGCGACTCGAATAACTGCAGGTGGCATGCGTACATCGGCGAGGAACCACAGACGGCTGTAGTACCAAGTGGCCAGTAAACGGGCACGGAAAATGAGCGGCAGGTCTACAGATCTGAGTACACGGAGAACAGCGGAGGAACGTTTAAGCACTCTAGGCCAGTTTACAGGAGAGACCTCACTACAATCGAAGACAACGCCGAGGATTTTGACTGGAGTTTTTGAGGATACGCCGTGGGGGGGGGGGGGGGCAAGGCGGGAAGGTTCCGCACTGATGTAGAGGGCACCGCTCTTAGACCTGTTGAGTTGTGCGCCAGGCACTTTACCGTAATCGTCGAAAGCCTTCAGCATAGGTTCAAGACAAGCTTCCCCTAGCAGCATGGCATAGATATCATCTGCATGTGCGAAAACAGGAGGGAGGCGACCATCCTGCAGACTAAGAAGGCCAATAGGGAGCTTAAACGAACCAGCAGCAGGTTCATTGTAACAGCGTACAATACGGGGGAAAACGGACAGCAGTGCCGTACACCGCGCGTAATCCCAATCGGACGCGATAGACCACCAGCAACGGAGACCAGGCTTTTCGCACCAAAGCACAACACTTCAACAAAGCGAACCCATGCTTCACGGAAACCGTAAGCTGTAAGCATGGAAAACAGATACGAATGACGCGCTCCGTCAAAAGCTTTTGCCTGGTCGAACGAGGCTAACACCGCTGTTAGCTGTCTCAGGTTTCACCACTGGATGGCGTCACGAATCGTCACCCTGTGGGGGACCGATGGTCTGCCATTGACCGAACAATCTTGACATGGGTGCAAGACCTTCTTCAACTGGGGCGAAACACGTTGGAGAAGCGCCTTGGCTAGAATTTTGGAATCTGAAGTCAAAAGTGTTCTGGGTCCTTCTTTCTTGACGCGTCCTTGGAGAGAAGGACAAGTACGCCACTCTGCATCGTGCAGCAGAGCGCGCCACGCGACAAGCATTGACTACATATACCAGTTAAAGCACCGCCACTTACCCTCCAAAAACTTTGTACAACTCGGCTGGGACAGTTTATCTTGAGGGAGAGGCCCTGAGTGTGCAAACTCCATTTATTTCAATAGGAGAGGGGTGTGTATTGTCATCAAGCAAGATAACTACCTATGGAGGTAGCCTGTATTACTTTTCGTACGTGCCATGCCCTGCGAACAATCCTGAAACTCCGGAAGAGTCGTTACGAGGGAGGGTGTGTATTGTCATCAAGCAGGAGAGCTACCTATGGATGAACTTCGTAAACAAAGCCATAGGAGACCAGCCACCAGTGAGGTGTGTATTGTCATCAAGCAGGAGAGCTACCTATGGAGGTAGTACCCTTTGGACAGACACTAACTTTACGTTACAGTCCTACAAGCTAGATAACAACACTCACACAGTGAGGTAGCACGTCCAATTTACTGTTACCG